>NC_081552.1:87455333-87555773 GCF_963082655.1 Stomoxys calcitrans | reverse complement strand
CAAAAAAATTGGAAATAAGTCTACAACTTTTTATCTGTTGATTTTAGCCATACAAAATGTTCTAGACATTTGTAGAGGAGGACATAGGCTTTCAGAAAAGTGCTGTTGTTGGTCCATATCTTTAATACAGGGTGAGCTACAGGGTGTGAAAGTTGACCACTTTTGACTTCTCCAAGCTTCTGGGGGGCCATAACTTTTGATCTACTCAACCGATTTACATGATTTAGGACTCTAGAGAAAGAGCTTGACAAGATCTAAAAAACTTATGCATAAAGTACCATGCCATCGTGTACTGTTAAGGAGTTATGAATTGTTTAATTTTAAAATATGAAAATTTGGCCTTGGTTTTTTTCAGTGTTTTTTTAATAACTCCGTCAATTTTAAAGCTATAAACTTCATACTTCACACAAATTATGCCAGCATATGTGTGCATAAAATACAAAAGGAATCACGTGAATATCTTTGGCGGTTTAAAAATGGCATCGTTTTCAATATGAAAAATATTTTTTTTGTCAAAAAATTGCAAAATTTTTCAAAAAAGATACTCCCATTTCCTTTAAGTTTTCGCAAACTTTGGCCGTCAAAGCATTATCATTTCTTTCCATTTTCACAAAGTCGAGGTATTAAGAAAAGTTTTAAGTGCTAATTTGGCTAATTTCGATATCAAACAACACCGTTATCTTAAGACCAAAATGGCCAATTTTTTTACTAAACTTCAAAAGTTTCTCACTGGAAAAAAAGTTCCACGGGGATTTTTTCGCTTTTTTTGAACTTAAATGAAAGCTTAAAATGTTCCCAACATTTTAAGGTATGTCTCGCCATATCCTAGCCATAAATGAGATCGTAGCGATCAAAATACTGAAAAAAGTCAATTTTCAAGTAGTGCTATATTCATTGCTAAAAAACAAGTATTACGTCACATTTTATTGCAAAGATGTTAAATAAACTTTTATTTGGTAACACTTCTTCTACAAAACACAAAAAGAATCATGGAAATATCTCTATTCTATTCCATTTTATGGAACCGGCAATAAAAAAGTCAATTTTTCAAAAAAGTCGAATTTCCCAAATTTTGTTTTTGTTGTCCTAATTGCACATGACACACTATAGCCATATTTACGCAACATACCTTATCGTAAAGGAAATTTTCATACCTTTCCAACGATGTATAAAACATTTCTCAACTCGGATTCTATCTACTCTAAAATTCATTTACACTTCATTAAACTCTATATAAAAATGTCTATTTGTGAAATGGAACCTTATATGGGGCCTACACTAAAACATTGATAGATTTGCCCAGGGTTTACAATACAAATGTGTTAGAATAAAAAAAGGTCTCCTGCCAAAGTTTAAAAAAATTGGAATAAAAATATGTGTTTTAGAGCGAAAACACTTCGCATCGGCGTGCGTTTGTATAGTACCTACATCTATTTTTAATGTAAGCTGATGATTTTTGAATAAAAAGTAACCTAGAAATATACCTGCATATATATATATATTTGTGTTAAGATTTGATGCAGACAAATGTTACCTGTTTCGCTATGTCGAATTCCCAGGAAATCCACCGTATCAATGAATGTGAAAAAACCTACCCATAAAAAATTCATTGTCATTTTTTTTAACCAAATTCGAGTCCAGGTAAATAATTATAGAAGAGTAAGTAAAAAGAGGCACTTTGGACCCCTTTTTACGATTGCGTCTGATACCTGAAATGGGTCATTAATTGTGAATATATTGCATAAATATTTGAACAAAATCCAAATTTTCTTCATTATATTTTGTAGAGGCGTAAAGGACATTTATAAGTTATGGAAGTCATACTGAAGTATTCCACTCTTTCGAAAATTGTATGGGACATCAAAAATGATTCCAAATCATACACGGAGTCATTTAAGGAACTTGTTTACACTTTGGACCACATATATGGAATAAGGCTAAATAAAGACGCTTTAGACAAACTTGAAAAATTCTACAAATCATTTGAGAGAAGGTTGCCAGAATGTTCATTCGCAAAAATCAAGTTTTTCAAAATGTATGAGAAGTGGCTGAAATCGGATCTACTTATTGAAATTAAACCGCTGATTCCCGGCCGGCCTAGCAAAGCATACGACGAAGTTACGGAGAAAACCAAAAAGAAAAAACAAGAGGAACTATTGGCGGCACATCCGCCAAATTTAATAAAAGATACGTTCAAAACAGCATTGTTAAAAACACAACCAAAAAATGTTGGACGAATTGTCGATGTTTTACCATTAGCATCTCCGAAAAGGGTAAAGAGAATGGTAGAAAGTATTCCAACTCCAAAATCGACTACAGAATTCACGGAGGAAGATGCACTGGCCCTGATTTTGAACCTAGGCCTCTCAAGAAACAAATACTCAACAATGAGGAAGGCTCTTCGTGAAAAAGGATGGGGTTGTTTACCCTCAAAACATAAATTGTACAACACCAGGACGAAAATGGTGCCATCAAATATATACGTGGACGAATTAAAAGCAAGAGTGAAACTTGCTGATCTTGTTGAAAATACAGCTGTTAGAATTATTTCTAATTTTACTGAAGAACAGTTGAACACATGTAATAATTCCGAAGTGGTTTTGATCAGCAAATGGGGTTGTGATGGATCATCTGGATTTTCCGAATATAAGCAACAAACAGAAATAGATACCAACTTCGCATCAATTTTCATGGCATCATTAGTACCATTGAGAATGAGATTGTACAAGGACCAATCTTCATCATCGAAAGAAAATGCATTTCAAGATATATGGATAAATAGAACACCTGGGTCAAAATATTTATGTCGCCCAATTCGGTTTGAGTATACAAAGGAAGACCGGAACACAACACGATCTTTGGTGAACGAAATAAAGGAAGAAATTGCTGCATTACCCATGATTGTTATAAACCAATTGGGAAGAAATATAAAAGTTTCGTTTCAACTACAACTCACTATGATCGATGGAAAGGTGGCAAACGCATTAACTGGCGTTATGTCCAATTGGAGATGCAATATTTGTGGCAAGAAGAATGGGCAATTCGAGGACAAGTCTGATGAAAATTTAGTAAACGAAAATGCGCTCAATTTCGGTATTTCGCCCCTGCACTGTAGAATTCGATTCATGGAGTATTGTTTGCATTTATCGTATGACCTTAAATATCGGACTAGCCCTGGAAACCGCGATGTCTCTGCTAGAAACAACCAAGATCTTCACAAAATGAGGCAGGAAGAGAAGAATCGAATCCAGTTGGAGTTTAAACAAAAGGGACTTATAATAGATAAACCTCTTTACGGATACGGAAGCACAAATGATTGCAACTCGGCAAGGCGGTTTTTTGAGGACCCCGTATCGACATCTAAAATAACCGGTCTTGATGAACACTTGCTAAGACGATTCAAAGTGATTTTGGCTGTAATCAATAGCAAAAAGATGATAAATTCAACCAAATTTGAAGCTTATAGTAATGACACAAAAAACATTTTATCTGATTTATATTCGTGGAAAGCTTTAACACCGACAGTACATAAAGTCTTACATCATGGCAAGGAAATTGTGGAATACAACATACTTCCGTTAGGAGAACTTACAGAAGAAGCTCAGGAATCCCGTAATAGAGATGTTAAACAGTTCCGGCTTTTCAATACCCGAAAGAGCACCAAATTTAACCAAAATTATGATTTACTTCAATATTTATTGTTATCGTCTGATCCGGTACTATACAGCATCAGAACTAAATGGCTACCAAAAATATGTGACGATATAGATAAGGACGATCCCGATGCCATTCAAATTAAAGAGCTTTTAAATTTTGATACCTTAGATTATTTGGTAGAGAATAAAATCAAATAATACAAAACTAAAATGCTTTTTTATTTTGGGAGTAGCTAATATACATATAAACGCACGCCGATGCGAAGTGTTTTCGCTCTAAAACACATATTTTTATTCCAATTTTTTTAAACTTTGGCAGGAGACCTTTTTTTATTCTAACACATTTGTATTGTAAACCCTGGGCAAATCTATCAATGTTTTAGTGTAGGCCCCATATAAGGTTCCATTTCACAAATAGACATTTTTATATAGAGTTTAATGAAGTGTAAATGAATTTTAGAGTAGATAGAATCCGAGTTGAGAAATGTTTTATACATCGTTGGAAAGGTATGAAAATTTCCTTTACGATAAGGTATGTTGCGTAAATATGGCTATAGTGTGTCATGTGCAATTAGGACAACAAAAACAAAATTTGGGAAATTCGACTTTTTTGAAAAATTGACTTTTTTATTGCCGGTTCCATAAAATGGAATAGAATAGAGATATTTCCATGATTCTTTTTGTGTTTTGTAGAAGAAGTGTTACCAAATAAAAGTTTATTTAACATCTTTGCAATAAAATGTGACGTAATACTTGTTTTTTAGCAATGAATATAGCACTACTTGAAAATTGACTTTTTTCAGTATTTTGATCGCTACGATCTCATTTATGGCTAGGATATGGCGAGACATACCTTAAAATGTTGGGAACATTTTAAGCTTTCATTTAAGTTCAAAAAAAGCGAAAAAATCCCCGTGGAACTTTTTTTCCAGTGAGAAACTTTTGAAGTTTAGTAAAAAAATTGGCCATTTTGGTCTTAAGATAACGGTGTTGTTTGATATCGAAATTAGCCAAATTAGCACTTAAAACTTTTCTTAATACCTCGACTTTGTGAAAATGGAAAGAAATGATAATGCTTTGACGGCCAAAGTTTGCGAAAACTTAAAGGAAATGGGAGTATCTTTTTTGAAAAATTTTGCAATTTTTTGACAAAAAAAATATTTTTCATATTGAAAACGATGCCATTTTTAAACCGCCAAAGATATTCACGTGATTCCTTTTGTATTTTATGCACACATATGCTGGCATAATTTGTGTGAAGTATGAAGTTTATAGCTTTAAAATTGACGGAGTTATTAAAAAAACACTGAAAAAAACCAAGGCCAAATTTTCATATTTTAAAATTAAACAATTCATAACTCCTTAACAGTACACGATGGCATGGTACTTTATGCATAAGTTTTTTAGATCTTGTCAAGCTCTTTCTCTAGAGTCCTAAATCATGTAAATCGGTTGAGTAGATCAAAAGTTATGGCCCCCAGAAGCTTGGAGAAGTCAAAAGTGGTCAACTTTCACACCCTGTAGCTCACCCTGTATTAAAGATATGGACCAACAACAGCACTTTTCTGAAAGCCTATGTCCTCCTCTACAAATGTCTAGAACATTTTGTATGGCTAAAATCAACAGATAAAAAGTTGTAGACTTATTTCCAATTTTTTTGCCATTTGGCCCACTGTGCGCCGTTATCTTTGTGGCTTTTGTTGTCGCGTGCCGTATTTGCTCTGCGTAGGTCAGCTTTGTATCTAGTCGGATTCCTAGATATTTGATCGATCTCTTGGTCTTCACCAGTATATCGTCTATACGCATATCCACTTCCACTGGGATATTTTTTCTCGTTAGGAGAAGTAGTTCCGTTTTCTGCATCGCAAGTTGTAGGCCATGGGAATCTAGCCAGTCCCTTGCCCTTAGCATCACCTGCCGTAATTTGCGCTCAGCGCCTTCCGTGTCTCTTGCCGTGATGACTGCAGCAATGTCATCAGCATATCCTACTAGAAAGGTTCCGTCTGGCATTTCCATTCGCAGTATTCCATCATAACTGGCATTCCAGAGGTCCGGTCCGAGTATGGAGCCCTGCGCCGCTCCTGATGTGACCTCATATTCACTCGTTCCATCTTGAGAATTATAGATAAGTACCCTGTCACTCAAGTAACTTCTCATTATTCTCATCAGGTACGCCGGGATATTAAAGTCCTCTCTGAGCGATTTGAGGACGTCAGACCATCTAAGGCTATTGAAAGCGTTCTTCACATCCAGTGTGGCCAAGAGGACAATTGGCCTGGAGTAGTGGTTCCTTTGCCTAGCCACCTCTACTATCTCCACCACATCTCTGAGGGCTCCGATCGTGGACATTCCTGCCCGGAAGCCATGTTGTCTCATTGAGAGTCCACCTCCCTCGATGATGGCGTCCTGGAGCCGTGGCTTCAGTAGTCTCTCCAAAAGCTTGCCGGCCGTATCCAGCATACATAGTGGTCTGTATGTGGATGGGGATATTGGATCACCTTTGCCTTTGCTTATGAGCACCAGCTTTTGTCGCTTCCATACTTCCGGAAAAACACCTGCCATTAGACACCGATTAAACATTTCAAGAAGAAATTCGGGTCTATTCTCGGCTATCAGCCTGATTACCTCGGACGGTATTCCGTCGGGGCCGGGGGCTTTTCTGCTCTGGAGGCTGCGGGCTGCATTCTTTAGCTCCTCTATCGTGAACGGGTTTATGTTTTCCGTTGGCTCTTCATTAACTTCGTCTTCTATACGGTCGTGTCGGGGAAAGAGTGTATGGACTATATTTTCCATTGTTCTCCCGTCCATCACCGCTGTTGGGCTCCGTGTGCCGAGCTTCTCCATCACAATTTTGTATCCGAGGCCCCAAGGATTTCGGTTAATATCTTCTCTTAGTTCCTCCCACTTTTCTTTCTTGCTCCTTTCTATTTCGGCAGCGAGTATCTTTTTTGCCTCCTTGTAAAGAGCGTGTTCTGTCTCAGCCGTGCCCCTGCGACGAGCTCTCGTGTATCTGCGTCTTAGTTTGATGCAGTTGCTTCGTTTCTCAGCTATGGCATCATTCCACCAGTGCACTGCGGTTTTATTTCCCCTCGGCCTTTTGAGTTTTGGCATGGATTTCTTACATCCGTACTCTATGATTTCCATCACCCGTTCCACTGTCGACGGAACGTCTAGTTCATCCAGCTCTGGCCACACGGCTTGCCGGTCGATTTCCGCCAGGAGTTTTGAGGAGTCGAGCTTGCTCACGTTCCACTTTCGTGTACTGGTGCTCCTTTCCTCGTTAACTGTGTTCCCTCCAGTATTGAAGGAGAACATAATGTACTGGTGATCGCTTGCCGTGTAAGTTTCCAGTACGCTCCACTCTGTTATTTTTCCGATGATTTCCTCGGACGCAAGGGTGATGTCCGGTATAGTGCCTTCGCAGCCGGGTCGCCTAAAGGTTGGCACGTCTCCAGTGTTTACAACGAGTAAACCGGTTCTTGCGGCCATGTCTAGAACTCGTCTCCCTCTTGGGTTGGTTGTTGGCATGCCCCATTCCACCGCTCGAGAGTTGAAATCGCCAGCTACTACGTGATGGCCGTCTAATCCACGCATTGTGTCCTCGATCTCATCGAGTTTTGCCTCGTAGGCGTCGATGCTGTCACTAGGAGTGAGGTAGCAGCTAAACAGCGTAAAGTGGTTTAACTGCACCCAGACGTAACCGTCTCCACTTCCGCTCTTTACTGGTGAGATGCCATTGCGGTATGGGATCCAGATAGCAGCTGTTTTTGTGGGATCCTCCAGCCAGGACCCTTGATCTCTCCTTCCATATTGCTCGCTTATAATCACGATGTCAGCACGTTGTTCTGCGACTATCTGTGATAGGAGATCATGTGCGACTTTACACCTGTGCATGTTGGCCTGCAGTATTCTCAGCATGCCTGCTGTTTGCCTCCTTTACATCTCTCTGACCCAGGAAGATGATCCGTCGGGCCTTTTCCCCTCTGCGAGCAAATACAGCATTTCCGAGGGTTATGGCACTCCTTCATCTTGTGCCCACTCTCGCCGCATCTAATGCATAGCCCCATTCCTTTCCTGTCGGGTCCCTTGCACTCCCACTGTAGGTGGCCGGCTCCAAAACATCTGAAGCAGCGCTTTCTTTCATCCCGATAGTTTAGCCGACAATTCGTCATTCCTATCAGGAGCCTGCTGGTCTTCAACAAAATATTGACGCAGCTAGTTGGCAGAGAAACGAAGGCCCTCCTCTGCTCCTTCGAATTAAGTGCTGTCAGCTGCACAGTCACTTCTCCAGCTGTCGTTCCCGTTGCCTTGATCACTGCTTCAGTGATCTCGTCGGCGGTCGAGAGGGAGTCCAAGTCACGGATCTCAATTGTCGCCTTCGGTTTCATGTCCTGCACGACTGCAGCCTCCTTAAGGACGCCTTTGAGGGACTCGCAGAACACCTCCTTGTTTCCTCCTCTGCCCATCACGAGAAGAACTGCACCCGTTCTCGTTTTCTGGACGGAGCGGATGGCGACCTCGGCTTCCTCCGGTTTCGCGTTTCGCCTGAGGTCCCTGAGCACGTCCGCGTAACTATGCCCCTCCTTCGGCTTGATTAACACGGCCTCTGGTCGCTGCCTGGGTTTCCGTGGTCTCCGAGCGCGCGGTTTTCGCCGCGGGTTCCTCCTTGACGTTCTTGCCTCTTCTTCGGGCTTCTTCTTCTCAGCCTCTTTGTCGGGCTTCCTCTTTCCGGCTGTTTTCGCCGGTGGTCTCACCTCTACAGCTTTATCCTTCTTCTTTTTGCCAGGATTTTCTTCGACTGGACTCGGCGCGCTCCTCTTGTTTTGCGCCGTAGAAGGCGTCGACATGTTGGTTGATGTCGTGGGAGTCTCCGCTATTATTGGCCTGCTTTGCTGTTTCTGCTTCTCCGCGGCCTTCCAGTTTTTGCGGTAGCTCCCAATAATGTCCAAGATTTCCTCTATCTCAGACACACCATTTTGGACATCCCTGCTAATGTTCTTCTGCCTACCTATAGCTAGTCGCATCTGGCGAAGGACTTTCTTGCACTTTCCAAGCGCCTCCTCCTCCGAAAGTCGCATCTTCAAGATGAACTCTTGTCTAGGAGAACTGGTGCTGTTCTCGCATGTCTCCGCGTTGTTCTCCGCTGGGGTACAGTCTAACGCTATACTTCTTACCTCCTTCTCTTTCTCGGCACTGGGCCCGGAGGCTAGTGGAGAATTTACCGGTGATCGATGTACTTTCGATCTTCTTCCAAAGATCGATTCCATCTCCTCTGCTGCTATGTTAATGGGTGTTTCCATTTTAATCGGGTCCCCACTTAGAGCCGTTGTCTGTGTCCGATAATGTAGTCGCCCTTTCGCAGAGCGATGACCCCGAGGGTCCCTTTGCAAGCAGTGAGGTCCTCGCGGGGGTTGACGCAAGACCTTATGAGTACTTGCGTTCAGAGCCAGGTCGGGCATTAATCTGGATATCGTATCAACAGAACCTACATTACCAACTTAATGGTTACGAGGCACAGATCGTTCCCTAAGGCCTGCCAGGGGTTTAACGGGACGGAGGCAGCGGTGGCATTAGCCTGAAAGCCATTTCGAGAGGGATGTCACTCCCTCCTACTCAGGTAACAGAATACCACAGCCGTCAGCTCGTAGCATCAATCCAAATCGGTTATCAAAATCATGTTCCAGTGTACGCGCCAGGGTCAAAGTCCCCTTGATTGGGGAATCCACGGGGGCATCACTCCCCAGACTGCATCTATCTGTAGAGCACCCCTGTGGGTGGATACTTAGTCAACTGGCGGCATCCATTCGCCATGTCGCGAAGACGTCGTTGGCTATAAATGCCTTTTTGTAGCATGTCCTCGGTCTTCACCGCTCGTGGTCGGGGGCTGCTTATTTTTCACAGCTAACCTTTAGGTCGTTCAGCCATCCGCCACCTGCTGACCCCGATAGTAGCCTGAGCTCGGCCCTACCATTTTTTTTTTTTTTTTTTTTTTTTTTTTTTTTTTTTTTTTTGCGGGTCAGGATGGGAAAATGCTTTACGCATGTGACGAGTACGTCTCTCGCCTTATGCCGGGCTCCGTAGTCAACGGTACCGGCTAAAAACCCACCCTGTGACACCCCTGGGAGTTAATTCCACCTCGGAACCGCTTTCGCATTACTTCGAGGTGGACCCCATATCTGGTGATTATCCATTTCGTCTTCATTGTGTCTGCGTCCAGACCTCCGCATTTATACTCTACGCCGCTGCGTCCAGGTCAGCTTTCTTCCTGCGCAGTACTTGTTCGGCATATCTCTTCACCGCCTCCCACTTTCTCTCGTCCTCCAGCATTTTTTGGACTATTGTCTCAGGCGTAACGTCGCCAATCGCTGCTTCCAACTCGCTGCGTCTTTCAACCCAGCGCTCGCAGTGGAAAAAAGTGTGCTCCACATCGTCTTCAACTTCAACCTCCTCATAAATACACTTGCTTGAGGAGCATTTGCCCATTTTATGCAGGTATTTCCGGAAGTAACCATGTCCTGTTAACATCTGTGTGACGTAATAGTTGACGTCGCCGTGCTTCCTTTCTTTCCATATCCGTACATCGGGTATTAATCGTCGCGTCCATCTGGCCCGATTTTCGCTAGTCCACCTTTGTTGCCATCTCTCGGTAGTCTCCTCTCGTATGGCCTGTGTATGATCCATTTGGGCCCCGTCCTGTATTCTTTGAGTGTTGGACCTCTCGGTGTAGAGCCTGGCGCGCTGCATGGCCTGCAGGTCTATCGGAACCATTCCGGCTATTACAAGGGCTGCGGGCTCCGACACTGTCCGGTAGGATGATATGACTCTAAGTGCCGCCGTCCTCTGTACCGAGAGCAGGGATTTCGCTCGGTATGCCGTCTGCAGTGTCTGGCCTCATATTTCGCTTCCATAGAGGAGGATGCTATTGCATGTCTCCATTAAGAGTCTGCGCCTGCTTGGGAGAGGCCCACCTATGTTTGCCATCAGTCGACTAAGTTGCGCCGTTATCTTTGAGGCTTTTGTTGTCGCGTGCCGTATTTGCTCTGCGTAGGTCAGCTTTGTATCTAGTCGGATTCCTAGATATTTGATCGATCTCTTGGTCTTCACCAGTATATCGTCTATACGCATATCCACTTCCACTGGGATATTTTTTCTCGTTAGGAGAAGTAGTTCCGTTTTCTGCATCGCAAGTTGTAGGCCATGGGAATCTAGCCAGTCCCTTGCCCTTAGCATCACCTGCCGTAATTTGCGCTCAGCGCCTTCCGTGTCTCTTGCCGTGATGACTGCAGCAATGTCATCAGCATATCCTACTAGAAAGGTTCCGTCTGGCATTTCCATTCGCAGTATTCCATCATAACTGGCATTCCAGAGGTCCGGTCCGAGTATGGAGCCCTGCGCCGCTCCTGATGTGACCTCATATTCACTCGTTCCATCTTGAGAATTATAGATAAGTACCCAGTCACTCAAGTAACTTCTCATTATTCTCGTCAGGTACGCCGGGATATTAAAGTCCTCTCTGAGCGATTTGAGGACGTCAGACCATCTAAGGCTGTTGAAAGCGTTCTTCACATCCAGTGTGACCAAGAGGACAATTGGCCTGGAGTAGTGGTTCCTTTGCCTAGCCACCTCTACTATCTCCACCACATCTCTGAGGGCTCCGATCGTGGACATTCCTGCCCGGAAGCCATGTTGTCTCATTGAGAGTCCACCTCCCTCGATGATGGCGTCCTGGAGCCGTGGCTTCAGTAGTCTCTCCAAAAGCTTGCCGGCCGTATCCAGCATACATAGTGGTCTGTATGTGGATGGGGATATTGGATCACCTTTGCCTTTGCTTATGAGCACCAGCTTTTGTCGCTTCCATACTTCCGGAAAAACACCTGCCATTAGACACCGATTAAACATTTCACGAAGAAATTCGGGTCTATTCTCGGCTATCAGCCTGATTACCTCGGACGGTATTCCGTCGGGGCCGGGGGCTTTTCTGCTCTGGAGGCTGCGGGCTGCATTCTTTAGCTCCTCTATCGTGAACGGGTTTATGTTTTCCGTTGGCTCTTCATTAACTTCGTCTTCTATGCGGTCGTGTCGGGGAAAGAGTGTATGGACTATATTCTCCATTGTTCTCCCGTCCATCACCGCTGTTGGGCTCCGTGTGCCGAGCTTCTCCATCACAATTTTGTATCCGAGGCCCCAAGGATTTCGGTTAATATCTTCTCTTAGTTCCTCCCACTTTTCTTTCTTGCTCCTTTCTATTTCGGCAGCGAGTATCGTTTTTGCCTCCTTGTAAAGAGCGTGTTCTGTCTCAGCCGTGCCCCTGCGACGAGCTCTCGTGTATCTGCGTCTTAGTTTGATGCAGTTGCTTCGTTTCTCAGCTATGGCATCATTCCACCAGTGCACTGCGGTTTTATTTCCCCTCGGCCTTTTGAGTTTTGGCATGGATTTCTTGCATCCGTACTCTATGATTTCCATCACCCGTTCCACTGTCGACGGAACGTCTAGTTCATCCAGCTCTGACCACACGGCTTGCCGGTCGATTTCCGCCAGGAGTTTTGAGGAGTCGAGCTTGCTCACGTTCCACTTTCGTGTACTGGTGCTCCTTTCCTCGTTAACTGTGTTCCCTCCAGTATTGAAGGAGAACATAATGTACTGGTGATCGCTTGCCGTGTAAGTTTCCAGTACGCTCCACTCTGTTATTTTTCCGATGATTTCCTCGGACGCAAGGGTGATGTCCGGTATAGTGCCTTCGCAGCCGGGTCGCCTAAAGGTTGGCACGTCTCCAGTGTTTACAACGAGTAAACCGGTTCTAATAATAATAATAATAATAATAATAATAATAAAATAATAATAATTTTTTTTTTTTTTTTTTTTTTTGCGGGTCAGGATGGGAAAATGCTTTACGCATGTGACGAGTACGTCTCTCGCCTTATGCCGGGCTCCGTAGTCAACGGTACCGGCTAAAAACCCACCCTGTGACACCCCTGGGAGTTAATTCCACCTCGGAACCGCTTTCGCATTACTTCGAGGTGGACCCCATATCTGGTGATTATCCATTTCATCTTCATTGTGTCTGCGTCCAGACCTCCGCATTTATACTCTACGCCGCTGCGTCCAGGTCAGCTTTCTTCCTGCGCAGTACTTGTTCGGCATATCTCTTCACCGCCTCCCACTTTCTCTCGTCCTCCAGCATTTTTTGGACTATTGTCTCAGGCGTAACGTCGCCAATCGCTGCTTCCAACTCGCTGCGTCTTTCAACCCAGCGCTCGCAGTGGAAAAAAGTGTGCTCCACATCGTCTTCAACTTCAACCTCCTCATAAATACACTTGCTTGAGGAGCATTTGCCCATTTTATGCAGGTATTTCCGGAAGTAACCATGTCCTGTTAGCATCTGTGTGACGTAATAGTTGACGTCGCCGTGCTTCCTTTCTTTCCATATCCGTACATCGGGTATTAATCGTCGCGTCCATCTGGCCCGATTTTCGCTAGTCCACCTTTGTTGCCATCTCTCGGTAGTCTCCTCTCGTATGGCCTGTGTATGATCCATTTGGGCCCCGTCCTGTATTCTTTGAGTGTTGGACCTCTCGGTGTAGAGCCTGGCGCGCTGCATGGCCTGCAGGTCTATCGGAACCATTCCGGCTATTACAAGGGCTGCGGGCTCCGACACTGTCCGGTAGGATGATATGACTCTAAGTGCCGCCGTCCTCTGTACCGAGAGCAGGGATTTCGCTCGGTATGCCGTCTGCAGTGTCTGGCCCCATATTTCGCTTCCATAGAGGAGGATGCTATTGCATGTCTCCATTAAGAGTCTGCGCCTGCTTGGGAGAGGCCCACCTATGTTTGCCATCAGTCGACTAAGTTGCGCCGTTATCTTTGAGGCTTTTGTTGTCGCGTGCCGTATTTGCTCTGCGTAGGTCAGCTTTGTATCTAGTCGGATTCCTAGATATTTGATCGATCTCTTGGTCTTCACCAGTATATCGTCTATACGCATATCCACTTCCACTGGGATATTTTTTCTCGTTAGGAGAAGTAGTTCCGTTTTCTGCATCGCAAGTTGTAGGCCATGGGAATCTAGCCAGTCCCTTGCCCTTAGCATCACCTGCCGTAATTTGCGCTCAGCGCCTTCCGTGTCTCTTGCCGTGATGACTGCAGCAATGTCATCAGCATATCCTACTAGAAAGGTTCCGTCTGGCATTTCCATTCGCAGTATTCCATCATAACTGGCATTCCAGAGGTCCGGTCCGAGTATGGAGCCCTGCGCCGCTCCTGATGTGACCTCATATTCACTCGTTCCATCTTGAGAATTATAGATAAGTACCCTGTCACTCAAGTAACTTCTCATTATTCTCATCAGGTACGCCGGGATATTAAAGTCCTCTCTGAGCGATTTGAGGACGTCAGACCATCTAAGGCTGTTGAAAGCGTTCTTCACATCCAGTGTGGCCAAGAGGACAATTGGCCTGGAGTAGTGGTTCCTTTGCCTAGCCACCTCTACTATCTCCACCACATCTCTGAGGGCTCCGATCGTGGACATTCCTGCCCGGAAGCCATGTTGTCTCATTGAGAGTCCACCTCCCTCGATGATGGCGTCCTGGAGCCGTGGCTTCAGTAGTCTCTCCAAAAGCTTGCCGGCCGTATCCAGCATACATAGTGGTCTGTATGTGGATGGGGATATTGGATCACCTTTTCCTTTGCTTATGAGCACCAGCTTTTGTCGCTTCCATACTTCCGGAAAAACACCTGCCATTAGACACCGATTAAACATTTCAAGAAGAAATTCGGGTCTATTCTCGGCTATCAGCCTGATTACCTCGGACGGTATTCCGTCGGGGCCGGGGGCTTTTCTGCTCTGGAGGCTGCGGGCTGCATTCTTTAGCTCCTCTATCGTGAACGGGTTTATGTTTTCCGTTGGCTCTTCATTAACTTCGTCTTCTATACGGTCGTGTCGGGGAAAGAGTGTATGGACTATATTCTCCATTGTTCTCCCGTCCATCACCGCTGTTGGGCTCCGTGTGCCGAGCTTCTCCATCACAATTTTGTATCCGAGGCCCCAAGGATTTCGGTTAATATCTTCTCTTAGTTCCTCCCACTTTTCTTTCTTGCTCCTTTCTATTTCGGCAGCGAGTATCTTTTTTGCCTCCTTGTAAAGAGCGTGTTCTGTCTCAGCCGTGCCCCTGCGACGAGCTCTCGTGTATCTGCGTCTTAGTTTGATGCAGTTGCTTCGTTTCTCAGCTATGGCATCATTCCACCAGTGCACTGCGGTTTTATTTCCCCTCGGCCTTTTGAGTTTTGGCATGGATTTCTTACATCCGTACTCTATGATTTCCATCACCCGTTCCACTGTCGACGGAACGTCTAGTTCATCCAGCTCTGGCCACACGGCTTGCCGGTCGATTTCCGCCAGGAGTTTTGAGGAGTCGAGCTTGCTCACGTTCCACTTTCGTGTACTGGTGCTCCTTTCCTCGTTAACTGTGTTCCCTCCAGTATTGAAGGAGAACATAATGTACTGGTGATCGCTTGCCGTGTAAGTTTCCAGTACGCTCCACTCTGTTATTTTTCCGATGATTTCCTCGGACGCAAGGGTGATGTCCGGTATAGTGCCTTCGCAGCCGGGTCGCCTAAAGGTTGGCACGTCTCCAGTGTTTACAACGAGTAAACCGGTTCTTGCGGCCATGTCTAGAACTCGTCTCCCTCTTGGGTTGGTTGTTGGCATGCCCCATTCCACCGCTCGAGAGTTGAAATCGCCAGCTACTACGTGATGGCCGTCTAATCCACGCATTGTGTCCTCGATCTCATCGAGTTTTGCCTCGTAGGCGTCGATGCTGTCACTAGGAGTGAGGTAGCAGCTAAACTGCGTAAAGTGGTTTAACTGCACCCAGACGTAACCGTCTCCACTTCCGCTCTTTACTGGTGAGATGCCATTGCGGTATGGGATCCAGATAGCAGCTGTTTTTGTGGGATCCTCCAGCCAGGACCCTTGATCTCTCCTTCCATATTGCTCGCTTATAATCACGATGTCAGCACGTTGTTCTGCGACTATCTGTGATAGGAGATCATGTGCGACTTTACACCTGTGCATGTTGGCCTGCAGTATTCTCAGCATGCCTGCTGTTTGCCTCCTTTACATCTCTCTGACCCAGGAAGATGATCCGTCGGGCCTTTTCCCCTCTGCGAGCAAATACAGCATTTCCGAGGGTTATGGCACTCCTTCATCTTGTGCCCACTCTCGCCGCATCTAATGCATAGCCCCATTCCTTTCCTGTCGGGTCCCTTGCACTCCCACTGTAGGTGGCCGGCTCCAAAACATCTGAAGCAGCGCTTTCTTTCATCCCGATAGTTTAGCCGACAATTCGTCATTCCTATCAGGAGCCTGCTGGTCTTCAACAAAATATTGACGCAGCTAGTTGGCAGAGAAACGAAGGCCCTCCTCTGCTCCTTCGAATTAAGTGCTGTCAGCTGCACAGTCACTTCTCCAGCTGTCGTTCCCGTTGCCTTGATCACTGCTTCAGTGATCTCGTCGGCGGTCGAGAGGGAGTCCAAGTCACGGATCTCAATTGTCGCCTTCGGTTTCATGTCCTGCACGACTGCAGCCTCCTTAAGGACGCCTTTGAGGGACTCGCAGAACACCTCCTTGTTTCCTCCTCTGCCCATCACGAGAAGAACTGCACCCGTTCTCGTTTTCTGGACGGAGCGGATGGCGACCTCGGCTTCCTCCGGTTTCGCGTTTCGCCTGAGGTCCCTGAGCACGTCCGCGTAACTATGCCCCTCCTTCGGCTTGATTAACACGGCCTCTGGTCGCTGCCTGGGTTTCCGTGGTCTCCGAGCGCGCGGTTTTCGCCGCGGGTTCCTCCTTGACGTTCTTGCCTCTTCTTCGGGCTTCTTCTTCTCAGCCTCTTTGTCGGGCTTCCTCTTTCCGGCTGTTTTCGCCGGTGGTCTCACCTCTACAGCTTTATCCTTCTTCTTTTTGCCAGGATTTTCTTCGACTGGACTCGGCGCGCTCCTCTTGTTTTGCGCCGTAGAAGGCGTCGACATGTTGGTTGATGTCGTGGGAGTCTCCGCTATTATTGGCCTGCTTTGCTGTTTCTGCTTCTCCGCGGCCTTCCAGTTTTTGCGGTAGCTCCCAATAATGTCCAAGATTTCCTCTATCTCAGACACACCATTTTGGACATCCCTGCTAATGTTCTTCTGCCTACCTATAGCTAGTCGCATCTGGCGAAGGACTTTCTTGCACTTTCCAAGCGCCTCCTCCTCCGAAAGTCGCATCTTCAAGATGAACTCTTGTCTAGGAGAACTGGTGCTGTTCTCGCATGTCTCCGCGTTGTTCTCCGCTGGGGTACAGTCTAACGCTATACTTCTTACCTCCTTCTCTTTCTCGGCACTGGGCCCGGAGGCTAGTGGAGAATTTACCGGTGATCGATGTACTTTCGATCTTCTTCCAAAGATCGATTCCATCTCCTCTGCTGCTATGTTAATGGGTGTTTCCATTTTAATCGGGTCCCCACTTAGAGCCGTTGTCTGTGTCCGATAATGTAGTCGCCCTTTCGCAGAGCGATGACCCCGAGGGTCCCTTTGCAAGCAGTGAGGTCCTCGCGGGGGTTGACGCAAGACCTTATGAGTACTTGCGTTCAGAGCCAGGTCGGGCATTAATCTGGATATCGTATCAACAGAACCTACATTACCAACTTAATGGTTACGAGGCACAGATCGTTCCCTAAGGCCTGCCAGGGGTTTAACGGGACGGAGGCAGCGGTGGCATTAGCCTGAAAGCCATTTCGAGAGGGATGTCACTCCCTCCTACTCAGGTAACAGAATACCACAGCCGTCAGCTCGTAGCATCAATCCAAATCGGTTATCAAAATCATGTTCCAGTGTACGCGCCAGGGTCAAAGTCCCCTTGATTGGGGAATCCACGGGGGCATCACTCCCCAGACTGCATCTATCTGTAGAGCACCCCTGTGGGTGGATACTTAGTCAACTGGCGGCATCCATTCGCCATGTCGCGAAGACGTCGTTGGCTATAAATGCCTTTTTGTAGCATGTCCTCGGTCTTCACCGCTCGTGGTCGGGGGCTGCTTATTTTTCACAGCTAACCTTTAGGTCGTTCAGCCATCCGCCACCTGCTGACCCCGATAGTAGCCTGAGCTCGGCCCTACCATTTTTTTTTTTTTTTTTTTTTTTTTTTTTTTTTTTTTTTGCGGGTCAGGATGGGAAAATACTTTACGCATGTGACGAGTACGTCTCTCGCCTTATGCCGGGCTCCGTAGTCAACGGTACCGGCTAAAAACCCACCCTGTGACACCCCTGGGAGTTAATTCCACCTCGGAACCGCTTTCGCATTACTTCGAGGTGGACCCCATATCTGGTGATTATCCATTTCGTCTTCATTGTGTCTGCGTCCAGACCTCCGCATTTATACTCTACGCCGCTGCGTCCAGGTCAGCTTTCTTCCTGCGCAGTACTTGTTCGGCATATCTCTTCACCGCCTCCCACTTTCTCTCGTCCTCCAGCATTTTTTGGACTATTGTCTCAGGCGTAACGTCGCCAATCGCTGCTTCCAACTCGCTGCGTCTTTCAACCCAGCGCTCGCAGTGGAAAAAAGTGTGCTCCACATCGTCTTCAACTTCAACCTCCTCATAAATACACTTGCTTGAGGAGCATTTGCCCATTTTATGCAGGTATTTCCGGAAGTAACCATGTCCTGTTAACATCTGTGTGACGTAATAGTTGACGTCGCCGTGCTTCCTTTCTTTCCATATCCGTACATCGGGTATTAATCGTCGCGTCCATCTGGCCCGATTTTCGCTAGTCCACCTTTGTTGCCATCTCTCGGTAGTCTCCTCTCGTATGGCCTGTGTATGATCCATTTGGGCCCCGTCCTGTATTCTTTGAGTGTTGGACCTCTCGGTGTAGAGCCTGGCGCGCTGCATGGCCTGCAGGTCTATCGGAACCATTCCGGCTATTACAAGGGCTGCGGGCTCCGACACTGTCCGGTAGGATGATATGACTCTAAGTGCCGCCGTCCTCTGTACCGAGAGCAGGGATTTCGCTCGGTATGCCGTCTGCAGTGTCTGGCCTCATATTTCGCTTCCATAGAGGAGGATGCTATTGCATGTCTCCATTAAGAGTCTGCGCCTGCTTGGGAGAGGCCCACCTATGTTTGCCATCAGTCGACTAAGTTGCGCCGTTATCTTTGAGGCTTTTGTTGTCGCGTGCCGTATTTGCTCTGCGTAGGTCAGCTTTGTATCTAGTCGGATTCCTAGATATTTGATCGATCTCTTGGTCTTCACCAGTATATCGTCTATACGCATATCCACTTCCACTGGGATATTTTTTCTCGTTAGGAGAAGTAGTTCCGTTTTCTGCATCGCAAGTTGTAGGCCATGGGAATCTAGCCAGTCCCTTGCCCTTAGCATCACCTGCCGTAATTTGCGCTCAGCGCCTTCCGTGTCTCTTGCCGTGATGACTGCAGCAATGTCATCAGCATATCCTACTAGAAAGGTTCCGTCTGGCATTTCCATTCGCAGTATTCCATCATAACTGGCATTCCAGAGGTCCGGTCCGAGTATGGAGCCCTGCGCCGCTCCTGATGTGACCTCATATTCACTCGTTCCATCTTGAGAATTATAGATAAGTACCCAGTCACTCAAGTAACTTCTCATTATTCTCATCAGGTACGCCGGGATATTAAAGTCCTCTCTGAGCGATTTGAGGACGTCAGACCATCTAAGGCTGTTGAAAGCGTTCTTCACATCCAGTGTGGCCAAGAGGACAATTGGCCTGGAGTAGTGGTTCCTTTGCCTAGCCACCTCTACTATCTCCACCACATCTCTGAGGGCTCCGATCGTGGACATTCCTGCCCGGAAGCCATGTTGTCTCATTGAGAGTCCACCTCCCTCGATGATGGCGTCCTGGAGCCGTGGCTTCAGTAGTCTCTCCAAAAGCTTGCCGGCCGTATCCAGCATACATAGTGGTCTGTATGTGGATGGGGATATTGGATCACCTTTGCCTTTGCTTATGAGCACCAGCTTTTGTCGCTTCCATACTTCCGGAAAAACACCTGCCATTAGACACCGATTAAACATTTCAAGAAGAAATTCGGGTCTATTCTCGGCTATCAGCCTGATTACCTCGGACGGTATTCCGTCGGGGCCGGGGGCTTTTCTGCTCTGGAGGCTGCGGGCTGCATTCTTTAGCTCCTCTTTCGTGAACGGGTTTATGTTTTCCGTTGGCTCTTCATTAACTTCGTCTTCTATACGGTCGTGTCGGGGAAAGAGTGTATGGACTATATTCTCCATTGTTCTCCCGTCCATCACCGCTGTTGGGCTCCGTGTGCCGAGCTTCTCCATCACAATTTTGTATCCGAGGCCCCAAGGATTTCGGTTAATATCTTCTCTTAGTTCCTCCCACTTTTCTTTCTTGCTCCTTTCTATTTCGGCAGCGAGTATCTTTTTTGCCTCCTTGTAAAGAGCGTGTTCTGTCTCAGCCGTGCCCCTGCGACGAGCTCTCGTGTATCTGCGTCTTAGTTTGATGCAGTTGCTTCGTTGCTCAGCTATGGCATCATTCCACCAGTGCACTGCGGTTTTATTTCCCCTCGGCCTTTTGAGTTTTGGCATGGATTTCTTACATCCGTACTCTATGATTTCCATCACCCGTTCCACTGTCGACGGAACGTCTAGTTCATCCAGCTCTGACCACACGGCTTGCCGGTCGATTTCCGCCAGGAGTTTTGAGGAGTCGAGCTTGCTCACGTTCCACTTTCGTGTACTGGTGCTCCTTTCCTCGTTAACTGTGTTCCCTCCAGTATTGAAGGAGAACATAATGTACTGGTGATCGCTTGCCGTGTAAGTTTCCAGTACGCTCCACTCTGTTATTTTTCCGATGATTTCCTCGGACGCAAGGGTGATGTCCGGTATAGTGCCTTCGCAGCCGGGTCGCCTAAAGGTTGGCACGTCTCCAGTGTTTACAACGAGTAAACCGGTTCTTGCGGCCATGTCTAGAACTCGTCTCCCTCTTGGGTTGGTTGTTGGCATGCCCCATTCCACCGCTCGAGAGTTGAAATCGCCAGCTACTACGTGATGGCCGCCTAATCCACGCATTGTGTCCTCGATCTCATCGAGTTTTGCCTCGTAGGCGTCGATGCTGTCACTAGGAGTGAGGTAGCAGCTAAACAGCGTAAAGTGGTTTAACTGCACCCAGACGTAACCGTCTCCACTTCCGCTCTTTACTGGTGAGATGACATTGCGGTATGGGATCCAGATAGCAGCTGTTTTTGTGGGATCCTCCAGCCAGGACCCTTGATCTCTCCTTCCATATTGCTCGCTTATAATCACGATGTCAGCACGTTGTTCTGCGACTATCTGTGATAGGAGATCATGTGCGACTTTACACCTGTGCATGTTGGCCTGCAGTATTCTCAGCATGCCTGCTGTTTGCCTCCTTTACATCTCTCTGACCCAGGAAGATGATCCGTCGGGCCTTTTCCCCTCTGCGAGCAAATACAGCATTTCCGAGGGTTATGGCACTCCTTCATCTTGTGCCCACTCTCGCCGCATCTAATGCATAGTCCCATTCCTTTCCTGTCGGGTCCCTTGCACTCCCACTGTAGGTGGCCGGCTCCAAAACATCTGAAGCAGCGCTTTCTTTCATCCCGATAGTTTAGCCGACAATTCGTCATTCCTATCAGGAGCCTGCTGGTCTTCAACAAAATATTGACGCAGCTAGTTGGCAGAGAAACGAAGGCCCTCCTCTGCTCCTTCGAATTAAGTGCTGTCAGCTGCACAGTCACTTCTCCAGCTGTCGTTCCCGTTGCCTTGATCACTGCTTCAGTGATCTCGTCGGCGGTCGAGAGGGAGTCCAAGTCACGGATCTCAATTGTCGCCTTCGGTTTCATGTCCTGCACGACTGCAGCCTCCTTAAGGACGCCTTTGAGGGACTCGCAGAACACCTCCTTGTTTCCTCCTCTGCCCATCACGAGAAGAACTGCACCCGTTCTCGTTTTCTGGACGGAGCGGATGGCGACCTCGGCTTCCTCCGGTTTCGCGTTTCGCCTGAGGTCCCTGAGCACGTCCGCGTAACTATGCCCCTCCTTCGGCTTGATTAACACGGCCTCTGGTCGCTGCCTGGGTTTCCGTGGTCTCCGAGCGCGCGGTTTTCGCCGCGGGTTCCTCCTTGACGTTCTTGCCTCTTCTTCGGGCTTCTTCTTCTCAGCCTCTTTGTCGGGCTTCCTCTTTCCGGCTGTTTTCGCCGGTAGTCTCACCTCTACAGCTTTATCCTTCTTCTTTTTGCCAGGATTTTCTTCGACTGGACTCGGCGCGCTCCTCTTGTTTTGCGCCGTAGAAGGCGTCGACATGTTGGTTGATGTCGTGGGAGTCTCCGCTATTATTGGCCTGCTTTGCTGTTTCTGCTTCTCCGCGGCCTTCCAGTTTTTGCGGTAGCTCCCAATAATGTCCAAGATTTCCTCTATCTCAGACACACCATTTTGGACATCCCTGCTAATGTTCTTCTGCCTACCTATAGCTAGTCGCATCTGGCGAAGGACTTTCTTGCACTTTCCAAGCGCCTCCTCCTCCGAAAGTCGCATCTTCAAGATGAACTCTTGTCTAGGAGAACTGGTGCTGTTCTCGCATGTCTCCGCGTTGTTCTCCGCTGGGGTACAGTCTAACGCTATACTTCTTACCTCCTTCCCTTTCTCGGCACTGGGCCCGGAGGCTAGTGGAGAATTTACCGGTGATCGATGTACTTTCGATCTTCTTCCAAAGATCGATTCCATCTCCTCTGCTGCTATGTTAATGGGTGTTTCCATTTTAATCGGGTCCCCACTTAGAGCCGTTGTCTGTGTCCGATAATGTAGTCGCCCTTTCGCAGAGCGATGACCCCGAGGGTCCCTTTGCAAGCAGTGAGGTCCTCGCGAGGGTTGACGCAAGACCTTATGAGTACTTGCGTTCAGAGCCAGGTCGGGCATTAATCTGGATATCGTATCAACAGAACCTACATTACCAACTTAATGGTTACGAGGCACAGATCGTTCCCTAAGGCCTGCCAGGGGTTTAACGGGACGGAGGCAGCGGTGGCATTAGCCTGAAAGCCATTTCGAGAGGGATGTCACTCCCTCCTACTCAGGTAACAGAATACCACAGCCGTCAGCTCGTAGCATCAATCCAAATCGGTTATCAAAATCATGTTCCAGTGTACGCGCCAGGGTCAAAGTCCCCTTGATTGGGGAATCCACGGGGGCATCACTCCCCAGACTGCATCTATCTGTAGAGCACCCCTGTGGGTGGATACTTAGTCAACTGGCGGCATCCACTCGCCATGTCGCGAAGACGTCGTTGGCTATAAATGCCTTTTTGTAGCATGTCCTCGGTCTTCACCGCTCGTGGTCGGGGGCTGCTTATTTTTCACAGCTAACCTTTAGGTCGTTCAGCCATCCGCCACCTGCTGACCCCGATAGTAGCCTGAGCTCGGCCCTACCATAATAATAATAATAATAATAATAATAATAATAATAATAATAATAATAGTAATAATAACCACAAAACCTAAAACCGAGAGATCTGTCTATATGGCAGCTATATCCAAATCTGGACCAATTTTTGCCATATTGCCGATATATATCAAGGGGCTTAACCTCACTCACTTAACTCACCGATATAGCCCATCTTCGAACTAAACCTGCTTATGGACAAAAAAAGAATCTGTGCAAAGTTTCAGCTAAATATCTCTATTTTTCAAGACTGTAGCGTGATTTCAACAGACAGACAGACGGACGGGCATATCTAGATCGTCTAAGATTTTTACGCTGTTCAAGAATATATGTTCTTTACTAGCTGACCCGGGCCCGCTCCGCTTCGCCTTTTCTTAGTTTATATGAAATAAAAGTTTCCTTGGAATATTTATTTTCGACAATTAAAGATCTTTTAGTGAAATACCATGCTACGAAAATAGTATATCGCTTGACTAACAGTTTTACAATATAAGTGCCTATATCTGAATCCCATATGATCTTTATTGGTCTACGAATTAAGGTTTGGATGTAAGGTGTACTCCATTCTTAAAAAACTTCATTTCAGCCAGATATTCTCATGATGTCTGATTTAGTGGTGAAAAAATATCGTGCTCTTCTCTCAATTACCATTTATCTAATCTGCATATTGCCATTGGCTTAAGAGGAGTTTACAGGATGAGGCGTTCCCCAAACATATGGCTCCAAAATAGGTTATCAAATTCGTTTTCTACTCCCAAATACCTTAATTTGAGCCCCATATTGGCATGGTTGAAAATTTTTTCCCCTTTGGGGGTGTTTTGGGAAAGGGGTGATGCCCTAAATACATGGTCCTACATTTGGATATCAAATTCGTATTCTACTCCCAAATACCTTTATTTGAGCCCCATATTGCGATGGTCACTAAAAAATAGCTGTTTGTGGGGTATTTTGGATATCAATTCTTGCGAAAATGGGTATCAATTCTTGCTCTACCCCCAATACCTTTCATTTAAGCTCCACATTGACATGTCGGTAAATATGCCCGATTTAGGGGTTTTTTGGGGATTGGGGTGGTCCCCCAAACACTATCCCCGGAAAATATATGGGTAACGTACTCTATTCTCACATATATCTATATATCATTTTTTTTAACCCCATATTGCCCTCAAAATTGGATATCAAATTCGTTTTGTAATCTCAATTAAATTCCTTATTGCAAAAACGGCAAATATGTGGGGTGGCCCCATAGACACTTTTCCCGAATATTGATATCAAATTCGTACTTTACTCCCAAAGACCTTTCATTTCAGCCACATATTGCAATGGTCGCAAATTTACCACTTGGTCCCATATTTGGATATCAGATTCGTATTCTACATTCAAATACCTTTTATTAAAGCCCCATTTTCCCATGGTCAGTAAATAAGTCCTGTTTGGGGGGTGTTTTGGGAAAGGGGTGGACCCCCAGAAACGTGGTCCCACATTTGGATATCAGATTCGTATTGTACTCGCAAATACCTTTCATTTAAGTCCCATATTGCCATGGTCGGTAAATATGTCCGATTTAGGGGTGTTTGTGGCTTGGGGTAGTCGCCCTAGCACTTGGTCCGACAATTAGATATCAGATACGTTTTCTTATCCTAATTACCTTTCGTTTGAGTCCCATATTGTCGTGATTGGTCTAACTATATGTTTGGTAGGTTTTAGGGTGGGGCCCCTATCCATCTGTTTCAAGAAAATCGGTTCACCCGTTTCTGAGTCTATAAGGAACACAAACATACAAACAAACACAAATTAATTTTTATAAAGAAGATAGGGTCGGAAATGGATATTTCGATGTGTTGCAAACGGAATGACATACTGAAATACCCTCATCCTTCGGTGGTGGTTATAAAAAAAAAAGCAAAAAGGCGTTAAGTTCGGCCGGGCCGAACTTTGGATACCCACCACCTCGGGTATATATGTAAACTACCTTTCGTCATAAGCCGGTGAAAAATGCATAATTTATGCCCCTATAGCCGCTTTATCGAAATATTTGGACCACATTTGACACGGATATTGAGTGGCCTAATAAATACAAGTAATTGTTCAATTTTGTAGAACAAAATATTGGTCATTTTGGTAGCCATATCCAAAAATAGAACGATCTGAACCATATACGACACGGATGTCGAAAAGCCTAATATAAGTCACTGTGTCAAATTTCAGGGAAAACGGATTATAAATTTGCCTTTTATGGGACAAAGACTCTAAATCGAGAGATCGGTCTATATAGCAGCTATATCCAAATCTGGACTGACCTGGGCCAAATTAAAAAAGGTTGTCGAAGAGCCTAACGCAACTCAAATTTCGGCGAAATCGGAAAATAAATGCGCTTTTCATGGACCCAATACCTTAAATCGAGAAATCGGTCTATATGACAGCTATATCCAAATCTGATCCGATCTGAGCCAAATTAAAGGAGGATGTCGAAGGGCCTAACACAACTCACTGTCCCAAATTTCGGCGAAATCGGGTAATAAATGCGCCTTTTAGGACCCAAGACCATAATAAAGAGATTGGTCTATATGGCAGCTTTATACAAATCTGGACCGATCTGACATAAATTGAAGAAGGATGTCGAGTGGCCTAACACAACTCACTGTCATAAATTTCAGCAATAGTGTATAATAAATGTAGTTTTTATGGGCCTAAGACCCTAAATCGGCGGATCGGTCAATATGGCAGCTATATCCAAATCTGGGCCGATCTGATCCAAATTGAAGAAGGATGTCGAGTGGCCTTACATAACTCACTGACACAAATTTCAGCAAAATGGGATAATAAATGTGTTTTTTATGGGCATAAGACCCTAAATCGGCCGATCGGTCTATATGGGGGCTATATCAAGATATAGTCCGATATATCCCATCTTCGAACTTAACCTGCTTATGGACAAAAAAAGAATCTGTGCAAAATTTCACGGACGGACATGGCTAGATCGTCTTAGATTTTTACTCTGATCAAGAATATATATGCTTAATAAAGTCGGAAATGGATATTTCGATGTGTTGTAAACGGAATGACAAAATGAATATGCCCCATCCTTTGGTAGTGGGTATAAAAAGCAAGTGGGTATAACAAGCTAAGTTCAGCCGGGCCAAATCTTATATACCCTCCACTATGAATCGCATTTGACAAGTTCTTTACCCGGTGTCTCTTTTTAGGCAAACAATGGAAAGGAATGGATAAAAGAAAAGAATTGCTATGCTATTCTAGCTATATTAAGTTATTTTTCGATTCGGACCATAATGGAATGAATGTTGGAGGCCACAGTATAAATCATTGTGTAAAATTTCAGCCAAATCGAATAAGGATTTCGCCCTTTAGGGGCTCAAAAAGTAAAGGTTATAGACCGATTCAGACCGTATTTGACACGTATGTTGAAGGTCATGGGAAAAGCCGTTGTACAAATTTCACCCAAATACGATAATAATTGCGCCCTCAAGAAGTCAAGATCCCAGATAGGTTTATATGGCAGCTATATCAGGTTATGAACCGATTTGAACTTTTCTTTGGATAGTTGTTGAAAGTAATAACTTAATACGTCGTGCAAAATTTTAGCGAAATCGGATAGGAATTGCGTCCTCTAGAAGCTCAAGAAGTCAAGTCCGCAGATCGGTTTATATGACGTATTTTATTATGACTTTCAACAACTGTGCCAAATAGCGTTCAAATCGGTTAATAACCTAATAAACCGATCTGGGATCTTGACTTCTTGAGCCTCTAGAAATCGCAATGATTATCAGATTGGTCTGAAATTATGTACGACGGATCCTCTCATGACAATCAACATACATGTATATTTTAATGTCTGAACCGGTCTATAGCCTGATACAGCTCCCATATAAATCGATCTCTCGATTTACTTCTTGAGCTGCCAAAGGGCACAATTCTTATTCGAATTGGCTGACATTTTACACAGGTCTCCAATATATAATTTAATTGTGGTCCGAACCGGACCATATCTTGATATCGCTCTAATAGCAGAGCAAATCTTTTCTTTTATCCTTTTCTTTGCCTTAGAAGAGATGCTGGGGAAAGAACTCGACAAATGCGATCCATGGTGGAGGGAATATAAGATTCGGCCCGGCCGAACTTATCACGCTTACTTGTTACTCTTAATTATGTAAAATTTCAATATAACTTATTTTGAAGATATGTATATATTGATATATAATTAGGCCTTCTATCAAAATGGCCTTGTAGGGAAAAACTTCTCATATTTCGTCCCTTAGCAGCAAACGTTCTAATACGACAAGCATATTCCCATATTATTTCGTCCCCACTCATCTCATCATGACTTAATGACATTGAACTAAAAACGAAAATAGAATTGGAAATCTAAAAATGCAATGAATGTACAGCAGTGCAATAAATAACAAAACATTATCTTCCATTCGTTGTGTAATGGAACAACAGTGCAAAGGGTCTACTTCGTGGGCATGTTTTATTTGAGCGGGGATAGACAAATGTTTTACAGAATGCTGTTGCGGTTGATGTTTGGAAAAATGTCAAGTTTAATTTTATATTTTTTTTGGAGGGAAGCTAAACAGGGTCGTAACAGTTGATGCAATTCCGAATTGTGAAAATATTTCTTAATATTACATTATCTGCTTTCTAGAAATAGTTTCTGCCTTAATGAACGAAAAATTTATGGAATTGACACACGCCATAAACAATTAAAATTTAGTACTTATTTAGCAGAAAAAATATAAACGCCTCAAATGGACACATTTCATAAAAAATTTACAACTAGAAAAAAAGGTCTGTCTGTAACTATATGCTTCCGCTCCATTAAGATTTATATGCATTCATCTAAAAATAATATTTCGTTGAATATTTTATACAGATGTATTTTGGAGTCTTCAAACAAGATGTAAAAATTTTTCTGAAAATATTTAAGTTTAGATAGAATTTTAAAGGGGAAGTAAATGCCGATATCTGGGGCTGTCATTATTCTTAAAGGGCTAACGGCGTTGGACTGTTTAGGAGTTCAACTAGTAGCAGTCTTGGCTAGTAGTTCGAACAAGAGTGTTTTAAAATCTTAGCTGTTTATCAGGAGCTTGTGAGAAGTAACATTATAGCTGTGATTTAAACCTAAGAGCACAGTGGCTAGCATGCTAACCTTAGGACATATACAAATGGGTTAAATTTATAGAAAACTAGCTGACCCGGGCCCGCTCCGCTGCTCCTTCTTTTACTTTATATGGAACAAAAGTTTCCATGGAATATTTTTTTTTTCGACAATTAAAGAGCTTTTAGTGAAATACCATGCTACGAAAATAGTATTGGGTTGCCCAAAACTTACCAACGCCGACTATATGAAAAATCCGCAATTACTTTTTGGGCAACCCAATATATCGCTTGACTAATAGTTTAGCAATATAAGTGCCTTTATCTGAATCCCATATGATCTTTATTGGTCTACGAATTTAAGTTTGGATGTAAGGTGTACTCCATTCTTAAAATACTTCATTTCAGCCCGATATTCTCATGATGTTTGATTTAGTGCTGTTTTCGGGGGAGAGGTGGTCTCCCAGATACTTGGCCTTGGACAAATACCAGCATTGTGCTCATCTCTTAAATACCATTTATTTAAACCCCATATTGCCATTGGTTTTGAGGGGAGTTTACATGATGATGCGTCCCTCAAACACATGGCCCCAAAATAGGTTATCAAATTCGTTTTCTACTCCCAAATACCTTAATTTGAGCAACATATTGCGATGGTCACAAAAAAATAGCTGTTTTTGGCGTATTTTGGGAAAGGGGTAGACCACCAGAAAATTTGTCCCGAAAAGGGGTATCAATTCTTGATCTACATCCCAATATCTTTCATTTAAGCCTCACATTGACATGTCGGTAAATATTCCCGATTTAGGGGTGTTTTGGGGATTGAGATGGTCACCCAAACACTAAGCCCGGAAAATATATGGATAACGTGCTCTATTCTCATATATCTATATATCATTTATTTGAACCCCATATTGCCATTGCCCTCAAAATTGGATATCAAATTCGTGTTCTAAATCTCATTTAAACTCCTTATTGCAAAAGTCAGCAAATATCTCCGGTTTGGGGTATTGGCCCTAAAAACTATAAAAATTTTGTTACACTCTCTTAAAGACCCAAATTGTCTTGGTGAGCAAATACTTCCTATTTGGGGGTTGCTATGGTGGTGGGATGTCCCCTAGACAATTGTTCCCTAATGTTGATATTACTTTACTCCCAAATACCTTTAATTTGAGCCCCATATTTCCATAGTCGGCAAACATGACCGGCTCGGGTAGTGTTTTGGGGGATGGGAGGCCACTCAGTGAGTTGGCCTTGAAAATATATGTCGGATTCTTGCTCTACTCTAAAAACCCTCTTATTTGAGCCCCATATTGCAATATTAAGCAAATACTTCCCACTTGGATGGTGTGTGGAGGTGGGGTGGCCCCATAGACACTTTTCCCGAATATTGATATCAAATTCGTGCTTTACTCCCAAAAGACCTTTAATTTCAGCCCTATATTGTTATGGTCGTAAATTTGTCCCCTTTGGGGGAACTTTTTGGTGAGAGGCGGCCCCCCAAATACTTAGTCCCATATTTGGATATCAGATTCGTATTCTACGTTCAAATACCTTTTATTTAAGCCCCACATTCCCTTGGTCAGTAAATAAGTCCTGTTTGGGGGGTGTTTTGTCCCACATTTGGATATCAGATTCGTATTCTACTCGCAAATACCTTTCATTTAAATCCCATGTTGCCGTGCTCGGTAAATATATCCGATTTAGGGGTGTTTTGGGGCTTGGGGTGGTCGCCCTAACACTTGGTCCGACAATTGGATTTCAGATAGGTCTTCTTTTCCTAAATACTTTTCATTCGAGTCCCATATTGTCGAGAATGGTCTAAATATATGTTTGGCAGGTTTTAGGGTGGAGCAGCCCCCCTAGGTACCCCATCCGAAAGTTGGATACCAAATTTTTATTTGTAGGGTACTATATGAGAGCTCACATAATTTCGGTTAAATCGCACCACCCATCTCCGAGATCTGGCGTTTCTGAAAATTAGGGTAAGGGGGAGGGTCCCCCCCCCCCCTTCAGAAATCAAAAATATACTACCCTATTTTCACCATAGGGTCATTATGCACTATCTGTGAAAATTTCAAGAAAATCGGTTCAGCCGTTTCAGAGTCTATAAGGAACACACAAACATACAAACAAACAAACCTACAAACAAACAAAAGTTTCCTTTGAATATTTATTTTCGACAATTAAAGATTTTTTAGTTAAATAACATTCTACGAAAAAAGTATATCGCTTGACTAACAGTTTAACAATATAAGAGCCTTTATCTGAATCCCATATGATCTTTATTAGTCTACGAATTTAAGTTTGGATATAAGGTATACTCCCAGATACTTGGCCCTGAAAAAATGTCAGTATCTTGCTCTTCTCTCAAATACCATTTATTTAAACACCATTTGGATATCAGATTCGTATTATACTCGCAAATACCTTTCATTTGAATCCCATATTGTCGGTAAATATGTCCGATTTAGGGGTGTTTTGGGGGTGGGGTGGTTCCCCTAGCACTTGGTTCGACAAATGGATATCAGATACGTTTCAAATACCTTTCATTTGAGTCCCATAATGCCGTGATTGGTGTAAATATATGTTTGGAAAGTTTAGGGTGGGGCGGCCTTCCTAAATACCCCATCCGAAATTTGGAGACCAAATTTTTTTTTTTAGGGTACTATATGAGAGCACACAAAATTTCGCTTAAATCGCACCACCCATCTCCGAGATCTGGCGTTTCTGAAAATTAGGGTAAGGGGGAGGTAATAAGCAGAGATAAGCTGACTTATGCAGCCCACCAGATCATCGGTCCCAAGTGGAGGATCTGGTTAACGATCGCATTTTCGAATATGTGTTGAACTCTGTAGACGGTCCACCCATACATCTTTACGCTGCGTTTTGCGTCGACGGAATGTATTGAAATCGTCAAACAGCTCGTCAGAGGTATCCACGCTCCCTGGGAGGGCGTAAAGCTCGACATGGGGATAATGATGGACATCTCCCAGCTAACAAAGGCAACGGTCTTCATCAAGGGACGGGGCAGTAAATTTGTCACGGAACGCATGTTTTGATTCTTGGGCAAGCAAAACCAAGGTTTGGCCGCAGAGAAGTCGAGTTTGGCTAAGACTAAAGGCATGGCGCACTGCGGGAGCAAGGCTGTCCTTTCAAAATTGGGAAGACTAGGATAGGCAGAAATCCTCATATTGAGACATCAGGCGGTGCATTGGCAGGTGACTCAATACCGCCCAACGAACAGGGGGCTGACGACGAGACAATCACGGCCTCTCTCAATATTGGAAAGACTAGAATAAGCGAAGATCCTAATACTAAAATATCAGGCAGTGCAGTGGCGAGAGACACAACACAGCTTAACAAACAGGGAACAGCCAACGGACCCATCACCGACTTCAAGACTCGGAATTCTGGGATAGGTAAAGATCCTAATATTGAAGCATTATTCAGCGCAGCGACAGGAGTCGAAATGCAACCCAACGAACAGGCAGCCAATGATGGTACCATCGCCTACTCCCAAGAAGCCCATTTACTTAAGATTTGGAAGACTAAGATAGGCAAAATCCTAGTATTGAAACACCAGGCAGTAAAGGGAATGGAAACTCAATACTGCGTAACCAGCAGGGACCCAGCAACGGACCCATCACCGACTTCAAGATTCGGAAGACTAGGAAGATTAAAATTGAACATTAGACAGCGCAGGGACAAGAGTCTCAATGCAGCCTAACGAACAGGGAGCCGATGATGGTACCATCACCTACTCCCAAGAAGCCAATTTAACTAAGATTTGGAAGACTAAGATAGGCAAAGATCCTAGTATTGAAGGCAGTACAGGGAATGAAAACTCAATACAGCCTAACGAACAGGCAACCGCCGATGGAACCATTACCGGCTTTATAAAGAGTCCAATGACTAGGACAGGCAATGAACTTAATACGATGACATCAGGCAGTGCAGTGACAGGAAAGTCAATGCAATCTAAAGAACAGCGATCAGACGATGAGATCATCACCTACTCCCAAGATGCCCATTTACTGGAGGACCATGGTTTGAGGTAATCCAGATAAACCTCCACCGGAGCAAGACTGCTACTCACGCTCTGATGGAGAAAATCAGCAAGAGCAAGATTCATATTGCCTTAATTCAGGAGCCATGGACGATGCGGAACAAAGTTTCTTTACTCAACCGTGTCAACTACCAATTATTCTATGCTAACACTGGTACTCGACCGAGGACCTGCGTTATTTGTCATAAAAATTTGACTTATATATTTTCCCTAGAGTTGTCAATAACCGACATTGACAACAGTGGTGAGGCAGGGAGACGGTAGAGCATACCTTGCATCTCTTCATCTACCTTTCGACTTTACGACACCGCCACCCACGTAGGAGCTGCAACGGCTGGTGAGAAAAGCATACCAGGCAGGAAATTAGGTAGTCATAGGGCGCGATGCGAACTCTCACCCCATTTTGTGGGGTAGTACCAACACTAATAAGCGGGACCAAGCACTGGCAGAGTTCTGGAATACTATTGACCAAATAACACTTAATGTTGGTAACACCGCTACCCTTGTAAATAGAATTAGCGAGGAGATATTAGATGTGACGATATGTTCGGAAAATCTAATCGATGTCGATCGAAGATCAGGATTGGAGCGTCCCCATGGAACACATCTTTTCTGACCGTCGCTACATTGGGTTTAGAATAGCACGGCCAACACCGAATTCGATAAGCTTCCGGAAGTAGTTGAAAACCAACTGGACAAAATTCCTACAAGACAATTTAGATTGTCCAAGCATAGAAGACATTGACCAAAATGTCAACAGGATTACGTCTGCACTGGTCGGGTCCTTCGATGATAGTTGTCCTCTTCGGAAAAGGAAATCAGCCCAAGAAAAACCCTGGATGACCGGGCAGATTCGCAATATTGGGAAAGAGGTCCGCAGACTTTTTAACAGAGCACGTCGTAAAAAAGCGGAAGTTTTTTGGGATGTGTATCACACACCTCTCAAGGAATACAATAAGATTGCCACAGCGGCAAAACGTGCCTCCTAGTAGCTTTTCTACGAACAGGTCGATGGCGTTAACGACGCCGCCAAAACAAAAAAGTTTCTCTCAAAAACCCATGACCAAACTTGGAATCACCGGAATCTTGGAATAATGAAGTTGGTGGAAGGTTTATAATAACGGAATTTATGGTGAATTAATCTTTGAGGAGTTTCAAACCATTTAAGTCAACCAGACCTGAATTTTTCCGGCGTAAGTATAGAAAGAGGCAGACTATCTGGCACCTCATCTGGCAACTATTTTCACAGCGTGCCTAGGACTTGCAAATACTCAGAATACCCAATACCCGAATACCCAAGTCCGGCAAGGCAAGATATGCAACACCAAAGGCACACAGACCTATAAGCCTTATTACGTCCTTTCTATTCAAAACCATGGAACATATTATGGACACCATGATAAAGAGAGGGTCCGCGAACTGCTCAAATACAAACAGCATGCCTATGTCAAGGAAAGGTCGGTGGAGATTGCCCTGCACGAGGTTGTGCATAAATAGAAGAATCCTTCGATGCCAAAACGTACATGGCGGTTTGCACTGACATCGCGGGGGCGTTCAACAATGTGCGGACCGACACACTCATCAAACCTTTAGAGCAGTACCGGGTGAATACCATCCTTAGGGCTTGGATAAACCATATGCTTAGGAGCAGGTGTATAAATTGTGTGACCCATGACATTAATATAAGGGAGAAAGTGGCACAAGTCACGGCACAGGGAGGCATTTTATCGCCACTAAATGACCTATTACTGATGCTGACTGAGGAGGGATTTGAGCCCAGGGACTGAGATCTGTTTTAGACTGCCTGACCATAATACTGCCCTGCAGGCGGATATCCGGGAGGTCACGGAATGCGTGAAATGGTGTGGTGTTAACTTGAGGACGCCGAGTGTGAACATCTATACCGAAAGTAAAATTCCCATAAGGGCAATAAGAACCAGGACGGTATGGTCACGAACAGTCTTGCAGTGTAGTTAGGAGGTTAACGCATTGTTTGAGGATGGCAACATCTGTAAAATCGGTGTGGCAAGTGATAGCATATGTAGGGCATGCGGGGAAGAAGATGAGACCTTGGAGCATTTCCTATGTAATTGCCCGGCTTTCGCGTCTAAGAGACACCGGCACTTAGGTGGGGACACTATACCAGACATGAGCCAACTAAGGGGAGTGGAATGGAAACAATTAAGGATTTTGTAAGTAGCACGGAATTCCTAACTTAAAATTTTCTTTTTTGAAGGTTACTTTGGCACAACAAACCGATTACTGGCTTGGTGTATGTGTACAGTGGCATCGGGCAGATTAATATCTGCACCCTCTTTTCAACCTAACCTAACCTAAGTATGAGGCGGCCACTGCTGCTAAGAGACTTGGGGCGATGGAAGAGTGAATAAAAGACAGTAGCAGCCCTACGGGAAATGGGATAGGTCCCAAACCTGTCACGGGATAATTCCTCTGGTGATAGGGACCGGTCCCAGTTTGTCACTCGAGGTGACGAATTGCCCCCATTCTAACACAGTAGGATAGGTCCTGGGACAGTTCGAAAGGGATGAGTATACTTTGCAAGTATTTTTAAGGGAGATATAATTAGTAAGCAAATATATTTGAGGGATAAAGAATTTTTAACAATAACTAGGCTTCTTTTTAAAAAATTTTTAAGAATCATAAGTTATGACAATTGAAACTTTTCATTTCCTATAGTATATGTTCTGTGACTAATTCTCCAGTTTAGGACCGGTAAATTTGGGGCATATGACTAGACATTTCCCGTAGGGAGGGTATACCATCCCGTCGAAGATAGGAAACCTGGATGGATTGGAAGAGGTCTCTGATCGGTTACCTTAAACGACACCTGCCCTCTGGTAGTTTATATTATGGATCAAAGGTAGGACCCAAAGACTGAGTTTTGATTCTGGCTTCATGACAATAATAACGGGTCTGCAGGCGGAAATCCGGCGATCGCTGTATGCATGAGGTGGTACTTTCTTAACGCTAGGACGTCTAGTGTGAATATCTTTAATGAAAGAAAGACGGTATAAATAGGATACTCCGTATCGTTTGGTTGCTTTAAGAAGATTCAGAATGAGAAGAAAACTCTATGGTGGAATCCGTATAGTGAAAAGACGAGACTATTAATAAGAGGAAATTGTAAGATGGCCAGTACCGCTTTCGATGGACAAATGGATTACGGAAGCATAGATGCGGAAGTTAGGGCATGTAGGGAAGACGATGAGACTTTAAAAAATGTCCTATATTAATGCCCCGCTTAAGCGGCTAACAAATCCCGGTACTTAAGTGCGGATACGATACCATACTTGAATCAACTTGCGGACATAAAATGGAGGATTTAAAAAAAAATAGGTATTTAACACTTATGTTTGAGGTCATGGAATTAGCCAAATCGGATAATAATTACGCCCTCTGGAGGCTCAAGAAGTCAATATCCCAGATCGGTTTATATGGCAGCTTTATCTGGTTATGGAACGATTTGTACCATTTCTAACACTGTTGTAAGAAGTCATATTTAAATACGTCGTGCAAAATCATAGCCAAAATTGCGCCCTCTAGACGCTCAAGAAAATAGGCTTATATGACAGCTATATCAGGTCATACAATAAATCGATTTAAACCATACTTAGCACAGTTGTTAAAAGTCACATCTTAACACGTTGTGCAAAATTTCAGCCAAATCGGATAGGAATTGCGCCCTCTAGACGCTCAAGAAGTCAAGATCCCAGAACGGTTTATATGGAAGCTATATCAGGTTATGTACCGATTTGCGCCATACTTCGTACAGTTATTGGAAGTCATAACAAAATACGCCATGCGAATTCTGCCAAATCGGAGGCGAATTGCGCGCTCCATTGGCTCAAGAAGTCAAGATCCAAGATCGATTTATATGAAAGCTATACCAGATTATGAACCGGTTTGAATCATAATTAACACAGTTATTGGAAGTGGTACCAAAACTCTACGTGGAAAATTTCAGTCAAATCGGATGAGAATTGCGCCCTCTAGTGGCTCTAGAAGTGAAGACCCAAGATAGGCTTATGAGACAGCGATTTCAGGGTATGGACCTATTACAATCATACCCAGCATGGTTGTTGGAAGTCATAATAAAACACTTCATGCGAAATTTTAGCCAAATCGGATAGGAATTGTGCCTTCTAGTTGCTCAAGAAGTCAAGATCCAATATAGCTTTATATGGCAGCTATATCAAAACATGGAACGATATAGCCCATTTACAATCCCAACCGACCTACACTCATAAGATGTATTTGTGCAAAATTTCAAGCGGCTAGCTTTACTACTTCGAATGTTAGCTTTACTACTTCGAAAGGACCGAGGGACAGACTGACAGACACGACGATCAAGAATATATATACTTTACTAGCTGGACCGGGCCCGCTCCGCTGCGCCTTTTCCTACTTTATATGGAACAAAATTTTCCTTGGAATATTTATTTTCGACAATTAAAGAGCTTTTAGTGAAATACCATACTACGAAAATAGTATATCGCTTGCCAAACAGTTTAACAATATAAGCGCCTTTATCTGAATCTCATATGATCTTTATTGGTCTACGAATTGAAGTTTGGATGCAAGGTGTACTCCATTCTTAAAATACTTCATTTCAGCCCGATATTCTCATGATGTCTGATTTAGGGGTGTTTTCGGGTGTGAGCATCGTGCTCTTCTCTCAAAAACCATTTATTTAAACCCCATATAGCCATTGGTTGTGAGGGGAGTTTACATGATGAGGCGTCCCTCAAACGCATGGCCCCAAAATTGGTTATCAAATTCGTTTTCTAATCTCAAATAACTTTCATTTGATCCATATATTGGCATGGCATATATAAGCAACGTGCTATATTCTCATACATTTGAACCCCATATTGCCGTTGGCCTCAAATTGGATATCAAATCCGTTTTCTAATCTCATGTACCATTCACTTAAACCCCTTATTGAAAAAGCCAGCAAATATGTCCGGTTTGGGGCATGGGCCTTAAAAACTATGAATATCGAGCTCCACTGTCTTGAAGACCCAATTTGTCTTGGCGAGCAAGTACGTCCTACTTGGGGGTTGTTATGGTGGTGGTACGTCCCCTAGACAGTTTGTTCGGAATGTTGATGTCGGATTCATGGTCTACTCCCAAATACCCTTCGTTTGAGCTTCAGTTTTCCATAGTCGTCAAACATGACCAGTGTGGGGGGTGTTCTGGGGGATGGGCGGTCACTTAGTGACTTGGCTTTGAAACTATATATCAGATTCGTGTTTTACTCTAAAAACCCTTTTAGTTGAGCCTCATATTGCAATCGTCAGCAAATACTTCCTATTTGGGTGGTGTTATGGGCCCATAGACACTTTTATTTTATGGCTCCATAGAAACTTTTCCCGAACTTTGATATCAGATTCGTGCTTTACTTCCAAAGACCTTTCATTTGAGCCCCATAGTGGTATGATCGTAAATTTGTCTTCTTTGGGAGATGATCTCGGGGATAGGAGGGCCCCCAAACACATAGTCCAACATCTGGATATCAGATTCGTATTCTACACTCAAATACCATGGTCAGTAAATAAGTCCTGCTTGAGAGGTGTTTTGTGGAAGGGATGGACCCCCAGAAACTTTGTCCCAAATTTGGATATCAGATTCGAATTTTATTCGCAAATACCTTTCATTTAAGTCCCATATTGCCATGGTCGGTAAATATGTCCGATTTAGGGGTGTTTTGGGGGTTGGGGTGGTCCTCTAAACACTTAGTCCGACAATTGAATATCAGATACGTTTTCTAATCTTAAATACCTTTCATTTGAGTCCCATATTGTCGTTATTGGTGTATTTATATATTTTTAAAGTTTTGGTGTGGGGTAGAAAAGATTTGCTCTGCTATTAGGGTACGGTTTGGACCACATTTAAATTATATGTTGGAGACCTGTGTAAAATGTCAGCCAACTCGAATAAGAATTGCGCCCTTTGGGGGCTCAAGAAGTAAAATACAGAGATCGATTTAAATGGGAGCTGTATCGGGCTATAGACCGATTCAGACCATAAAAAACACGTATGTTGATGGTCATGAGAGGATCCGTCGTACAAAATTTCAGAAAATCGGATAATAATTGCGACCTCTAGAGGCTCAAGAAGTCAAGATCCCAGATCGGTTCATATGGCAGCTATATCAGGTTATGAACCGATTTGAACCTTATTTGAAACAGTTGTTGAAAGTAATAATAAAATACGTCATGCAAAATTTCAGCCAAATCAGATAGGGACAGTTGTTGGATATCATAACAAAACACGTCGTGCAAAATTTCATTCCAATCGGATAAGAATTGCGCACTCTAGAGGCTCAAGAAATCAAGACCCAAGATCGGTTTATATGGCAGCTATATCAAAACATGGACCGATATGGCCCATTAACAATACCAAGCGACCTACACTAATAAGAAGAATTTATGCAAAATTTCAAGCGGCTAGCTTTACTCCTTCGGAAGTTAGCGTGCTTTCGCGGGACAGACAGACTTTCATTCCCCCTTACTCCGTTATGGCCCTGCATCCAAACGATACGGATTTTGTCTTCCTCTGAGAAGGCGTTAATCTCCTCTTATATTCCAAGACTGTTCGTGACCTTACCGTCCTGGTTGTTGCCTTTATGGTGATTTTACTGTCGGTTAAGATTTTGACACTCGACGTTCTCTCGTTTGCACCACACCTCTTCACGCATTCCCTAATCGCCCGGATCTCCGCCTGCAGGACCGTATTATGGTCAGACAGTCTAAAACAGATCTCAGTCCCTGGGTTCTCAATGTAGACCCCCAGGCTCACTCTGTCCTATAGCTTTGATCCATCCGTGTAACATGATCGTCCAGAGGACAATACTAGGATTCCGTCAATCCAAGACTGTGCCACTGGCAGCAGTGCCTCGCACTCGACCTGAAGGTTCATCTCAAGAGTCCGATCGGAAACCTCTTCCCTTTCTTCCAGGTTTCCAATCGGCACCTCGATTATACCGCGATGGTATGAGCAGCTCCCATCCTCAATTCATTCTCCCATCGTCTTAAGTCTCATAGCCGCAGTGGCTGCCTTACACTTAATCTGTATGTCAATGGGTTGGATATCTAGAATAGTCTCCAGTCCCCTAGTGGGCGTGATCCTTATCGCTTCGCCTATGCCAAGACAACATGTTAACTGAATCTGTTGAGAGTCCTTATGTTGCACTTTTTCTCCAGTCTACCAAACTACTGAGGCGTGAGTAAGTATTGGTCTAATCACCCTCCACTAAAGCCAGTGGACTATCCTCGGATTCATTACGAACCTACTGCCCGTCTACATAGTGCGCAACATCTATGAGCCTTCTTAGTATGCTCCCGAATGTGACACTTCCAATTCAGTTTCCTGTCCAAGATCACACCTAAGTATTTGACCTTGTCAGATATCGAAATCGTCTTATGGAGCAAACATTGTGCGTTAAATTGGCCCACCTTCGTCTTCCTCGTGAACAGGCATATTTCAGTCTTCTCTGGGTTAACATTGAGACCTCTAGGAGTAGCCCAGTCATATGACATATGCAAGACCCTTCTGTATAGCAGGTTCGAATCATTACCCCTTAGAAGTATTATAACATCGTCTGCGTAGCACACGGGTTCAAATCCCTCCTCAGTCTGCATCCGTAATAGGTCATTTATGGTGGTCACCCATAGGAGAGGCGATAAAATGCCAGCTTGTGCCATGCCCTGTATCACTTTCTCCCTTATATTTGTGTCGTGGGACCCGCAATTTATCTACCTGATCTTTAGCATATTGTTTATCCAGTCTTTAAGGATCTGATCCACCCGGTACTGGTCTAAAGATTGGATTAATGTGTCAGTCCGCACATTGTTAAACGCCCCCTCGATGTTCATGCATGCGGCCAATGTGTACGATTTGGCAACGAAGGATTCTTCTATTTTCCATGGTTTTGAGTAGTACGGACAGAAGGCATATAGGTCTGTAGGCCCTTGGTGTCGCATAACTTGCCTTGCCGTGCTTGGATATAAATACCACCCTTGCCTCCTGCCAGGCTTTCGGAGTATATGCAAGTCCTAGGCACGCTGTGAAAATAGTTTTCAGATGAGGCGCCAAATTGTCTGCCTCTTTTTGTAGTAACGCCGGAAATAGTCCATCAGGTCCGGGTGACTTAAATCTTCAAACCATTTAAGTCACCCGGACCACAAGGATTCCTTCACCATAAATTCCGTAATTATAAACCTTCGATAAACGTCATTATTCCAAAATTCCGGTGTCTCCATGAGTCCCATCTTACACCGTGGAGAATGGGTTTTCATCACAAGCCTCAACCATGTCGTCTACTAAAACTTCAGTTTGGACATAGGTTTTTGAGGGAAACTTTTTTACATTGGCGGCGTCATTAACGCTATCGACCTGTTCGCAGAAAAGCTTCTAGGAGGCACGTTTTGCCGCTCTGGTAATCTTATTGTATTCCTTGAGCCGTGTGTAATACACATCCCAATAGACTTCAGCTTTTTTACGACGTGCTCTGTTAAAAAGTCTGCGGACCTCTTTCCCAATTTTGCGAATCTCCCCGGTCATCCAGGGTTTTTCTGATTTCCTTTTCCGAAGAGGACAACTATCATCGAAGGACCCCACCAGTGCAGACGTAATCCTGTTAACATTTTCGTCAATGTCTTCTATGCTTGGACAATCTAAATTTTCTTGCCCAAGTCTTCTTCTAAGAAGCCTACCGAATTTTGTCCAGTTGGTTTTAAACTTATTCCGGAAGCTTATCGGATTGGTGTTGGTACTACCCCACGAAATGATTGACCGATGCACAGTGGGATGGGAAAAAAAATTGGAAATAAGTCTGCTATTTTGCAACATATAGAGATACCTTCAGTAAAATTTACATGATTATAGCAGAGGTTTTATGCAGTTTATATGCAAAATTTCTGGTCCCAGTGGCCCATTGATGGGTTTTCAAAGTTGGTCACCTCGGCCCCACAAAACTTTGTTCGGGCTGTCAAAAGCGCAATTATGGTCCCATTTTAAAATTGTAGTTTTTTTTGCTGGAAATTTATTTTTTTGGTGGAAGGTGATTAAAAAGTTCTACAAAAATAAGCCTTAATGTGCGGGAGATCTTTTATAGTGTCCAAGAAATTTGACTAACAATGTTTTTTTGAAATTTTCAGAGGCTTGCCGCTTATTTTGTTGCTTGTGAAAGCACTTCTGATCCGATTTCAAATTGTTTAACTGATTTGAAAAGCTTACAAAATTTAAAATTTTTTTGTCAATAGGTATTCTTCAGTCAAAAGTTATGCGAGTTACAAATAAAAATATGTGAAAAAAGTTGATTTTTTGCATTTTTTCGTAAAAAATGGTAATTTCATTGTTTCGTCTATATACAGAAAACTTGGCCAAGCACTATCAATTTTGCATACTGTACTGTAAAGATAAATTTAATGCTAAAATGAATATAAATTGTGTTAACTATGATAGGAGAACTGTCAAGTACAATATTGGCATTTTTTAACAAAAAAATCCTTCGAGCACCCAAAACGCAAGCTTTTTAACATATTAGCTGGACCGGGGCCGGGTTCGTATTCTACTCCCTAATACATTTATTTTAGCCCTCATACTGCGATGGTCAGTAAAAAATAGCTGTTTGTGGGGTATTTTGGGAAATAAATGGATTCCAAGAAAATTTGGTCCCGAAAGTGTGTATAAGTTCTTGCTCTACCCCCCAATTCCTTTCATTTTTGCCTCACATTGATATGGTCGATAAATATGCCCGATTTAGGGCATATTGTTTTGGGGAGTGGGGTGGTCCCCCAAACACTAACCCATGAAAATATATCAACAACGTGCTTTTTTCTCATATATTTGAACCCCATATTGCCATTGGCCTGAAATTTGAATATCAAACTCGTTTTCTAATTTCCTAGTTTCAAATACTTAAACTCCTTATTGAAAAAGCCATCAAATTTATCCGGTTTGGCGTATGGGCCCTTAAAACTATGAATATCGAGCTCCACTGTCTTGAAGACCCAAATTGTCTTGGTGAGCAAATACGTCCTACTTGGGTGTTGTCATGGTGGTGGGACGTCCTCTAGATAGTTGGTCCCGAATGTTGATATCAGATTCATGGTCTACTGCCAAATACCCTTCATTTGAGCTCCATTTTTCAATAGTCGGCAAACATGACCGGTTTGGGGGTTTCTTTGAGTATGAGCCGCCACTCAGTGAATTGGCTTTGAAAATATATATCAGATTCGTGTTCTACTCTAAAATACCTCTTATTTGAGCCTCATATTGCAATGGTCAGCAAATACTTCCTATTTGGGTGGTGTTATGGGGGTGGGGTGCTTTACCTCGAAAGACCTTTCATTTGATCCCATATTGCTATGGTCGTAAATTTGTCTTTTTTGGGGTGTGTTCTCGGGAATGGGCGGCCCCTTAAACACTTGGCCCCACATCTGGATATAAGATTCGTATTCTTCACTCAAACAAATACCTTTTATTTAAGCCCCATATTGCCATGGTCAATTAATAAGTTCACCGTAGCGCAGAGGTTAGCATGTCCGCTTTTGACGCTGAACGCCTGGGTTCGAATCCTGGCGAGACCATCAGAAAAAATTTTCAGCGGTGGTTTTCCCCTTCTAATGCTGGCAACATTAGGAGGGGAGACTGCACTCATTGATATTTAAGAAGTTTGCTCATGTTCCTTAGTGGAATGTTCATGGGCAAAATTTGCATTTGCAGTAAATAAGTACTGTTTGGGGGTGTTTTGGGAAAGGGGTGGACCCCCATAAACTTTGTCCCAAATTTGGATATCTGATTCGTATTTTACTCGCAAATACCTTTCACTTGAGTCCCGTATTGCTATGGTCGGTAAATATGTCCGATTTAGGGGTGTTTTGGGGGTTGGGGTGCTCCCCCAAACACTTCGTCCGACTATTGGATATCAGATACGTTTCCTAATCTTAAATACCTTTCATTTGAGTCCCACATTGTCGTGATTGGTGTATATATATATTTGGTAGGTTTTGGGGTGCGGCGCCCCCCCTCGGTACCCCATCCAAAATTTGAATACCAAATTTTGGTTTGTAGTTTACTATAAGGGAGCACACAAAAAATCGCACCACCCATCTCCAAGATCTGGCGTTTCTGAAATTTAGGGTAAAGGGGGAGACCACTCCCCCTTCATATATCACCAAGAGATCATTATGCACCATCAGTGAAAATTTCAAGAAAATCGGTTCAGTCGTTTCTGAGTCCATAAGGAACACACAAACAAAAAAACAAGTCAAAGCGTGCTAAGTTCGGCCGGGCCGAATTTTTATACCCTCCACCATGGATCGCATTTGTCGAGTTCTTTTCCCGGCATCTCTTCTAAGGCAAAAAAGGATATAAGAACAGATTTGTTCTGCTATTAGAGCGATATCAAGATATGGCCCGGTTTGGACCACAATTATATTTTATGTTGGAGACCTGTGTAAAATGTCAGCCAATTCGAATAAGAATTGCGCCCTTTGGAGGCTCAAGAAGTCAAGACCCACGATCGGTTTATATGGCTGCTTTATCAGGTTAAGGACCGATTTGAACCTTACTTGGCACAGTTGTTGGATATCATAACAAAACACGTCGTGCAAAATTTCATTCCAATCAGATAAGAATCGCGCACTCTAGAGGCTTAAGAAGTCAAGACCCAAGATCGGTTTATATGGCAGCTATATCAAAACATGAACCAATATGGCCCATTTACAATTCGAACCGACCTGCACTAATAAGAAGTATTTGTGCAAAATTTTAAGCGGCTAGCTTTACTCCTTCGGAAGTTAGCGTGCTTTCGACAGACGGAAGGACGGACGGACATGGCTAGATCGACATAAAATGTCGCGACGATCAAGAATATATATACTTTATGGGGTCTCAGACGAATATTTCGAGTAGTTACAAACAGAATGACGAAATTAGTATACCCCCCATCCTATGGTGGAGGGTATAACAAACCTACCAACAAACACAAATTAATTTTTTTGCCCCAAGTAATAAATTATTGCATGCAAAAAGTTTTTTGCGCCGTCCAAGGATTGAGGTCTCTACGGACATTTTACTAAAAAATTTCACTTTTGCAAACATCTTTCCCCAGTGTGGGGATTTTAAGTGTTTTCATCAAGAAATGTGGCCAAATTTTTATACCCTCCACCATAAGATGGGGGGTATACTAATTTCGTCATTCTGTTTGTAACTACTCGAAATATTCGTCTGAGACCCCATAAAGTATATATATTCTTGATCGTCGTGAAATTTTATGTCGATCTAGCCATGTCCGTCCGTCTGTCCGTCCGTCCGTCCGTCCGTCCGTCCGTCCGTCCGTCCGTCCGTCCGTCTGTCTGTCGAAAGCACGCTAACTTCCGAAGGAGTAAAGCTAGCCGCTTGAAATTTTCCACAAATACTTCTTATTAGTGTAGGTCGGTTGGTATTGTAAATGGGCCACATCGGTCCATGTTTTGATATAGCTGCCATATAAACCGATCTTGGGTCTTGACTCCTTGAGCCTCTAGAGTGCGCAATTCTTATCCGATTGGGATGAAATTTTGCACGACGTGTTTTGTTATTATATCCAACAACTGTGCCAAGTATGGTTCAAATCGGTCCATAACCTGATATAGCTGCCATATAAACCGATCTTGGGTCTTGACTTCTTGAGCCTCTAGAGTGCGCAATTCTTATCCGATTGGAATGAAATTTCGCACAACGTGTTTTGTTATGATATCCAACAATTGTGCCAAGTATGGTTCAAATCGGTCCATAACCTGATACAGCTGCCATATAAACCGATCTTGGGTCTTGACTTCTTGAGCGTCTAGAGTGCGCAATTCTTATCCGATTGGAATGAAATTTTGCACGACGTGTTTTGTTATGACATCCAACAACTGTGCCAAGTATGGTTCAAATCGGTCCATAACCTGATATAGCTGCCATATAAACCGATCTTGGGTCTTGACTTCTTGAGCCTCTAGAGTGCGCAATTCTTATCCGATTGGAATGAAATTTTGCACGACGTGTTTTGTTATGACATCCAACAACTGTGCCAAATATGGTTCAAATCGGTTCATAACCTGATATAGCTGCCATATAAACCGATCTGGGATCTTGGCTTCTTGAGCCTCTAGTTATTATTGGTTCATATCTCCATTTAGCGGGGTTTAGACTTGGCAGGACATAACGGTGGGGACTTGACTTCTTGAGCTTCTAGAGGGCTCAATTTCTATCCGATTTTGCTGAAATTTATTTATTTTATTCTTTTATTCTTACTTTTAACAACTATGTCAAATAAAGTACAAGTCGATTCATAACCTGATATAGCTGCCATATTAACCGGACCGGGGTCTTGACTTCTTGAACCTCTAAAGGTCGAAATTATTATCCGATTTGCCTGAAATTTTGTACAACGGATTCTCTCATGACCTTTAACATACGTGTTTATTATGGTCTGAATTGGTCTATAGGCCGATACAGCTCCCATATAAATCGATCTCTCTATTTTAGTTCTTGAGCCCACAAAGGGCGAAATTCTTATTCGAATTGGCTGACATTTTACACAGGTCTCCAACATATAATTTGATTGTGGTCAAACCGGACCATATCTTGATATCGCTCTAATAGCAGAGCAAATCTTTTCTTATATCCTGTTTTGCCTAAGAAGAGATGCCGGGAAAAGAACTCGACAAATGCGATCCATGGTGGAGGGTATATAAGATTCGTCCCGGCCGAACTTAGCACGCTTTTACTTGTTACTATTTTTTTTTAAAGATATTCATCTACAAATTCGTGAAAAATTAGAAAGATATCTGTAGTAGTAGGATTTATGATATAATGAATAAAGATACCATGATGATAGTCTTCCACCGCCAATCCTAGTCTTCCACCGTCGGCTCCCTGTTCGTTAGGTTGTATTGAGTTTCCATTTCCTTTACTGCCTGGTGTTTCAATTCTAGGATCTTTGCCTATCTTAGTCTTCCAAATCTTAAGTAAATGGGCTTCTTGGGAGTAGGTGATGATACCATCATCGGCTGCCTGTTCGTTGGGTTGCATTGAGACTCCTGTCGCTGTGCTGAATAATGTTTCAATATGAGGATTTTTACCTATCCCAGTATTCCGAATCTTGAAGTCGGTGATGGGTCCGTTGTCTGCACTGCACTGCCTGATATTTTATACCCTCCACCATAAGATGGGGGGTATACTAATTTCGTCATTCTGTTTGTAACTACTCGAAATATTCGTCTGAGACCCCATAAAGTATATATATTCTTGACCGTCGCGACATTTTATGTCGATCTAGCCATGTCCGTCCGTCTGTCCGTCCGTCTGTCCGTCCGTCCGTCCGTCCGTCTGTCTGTCGAAAGCACGATAACTTCCGAAGGAGTAAAGCTAGCCGCTTGAAATTTTGCACAAATACTTCTTATTAGTGTAGGTCGGTTGATATTGTAAATGGGCCATATCGGTCCATGTTTTGATATAGCTGCCATATAAACCGATCTTGGGTCTTGACTTCTTGAGCCTCTAGAGTGCGCAATTCTTATCCGATCAGAATATAATTTTGCACAACGTGTTTTGTTATGATATCCAACCACTGTGCCAAGTATGGTTCAAATCGGTCCATAACCTGATATAGCTGCCATATAAACCGATCTTGGGTCTTGACTTCTTGAGCCTCTAGAGTGCGCAATTCTTATCCGATTGGAATGAAATTTCGCACGACGTGTTTTGTTATGATACCCAACAACTGTGCCATGTATGGTTTAAATCGGTTCATAACCTGATATAGCTGCCATATAAACCGATCTTGGGTCTTGACTCCTTGAGCCTCTAGAGGGCACAATTCTTATCCGATTTGAATGAGGTTTTGCACGAAGTATTTCGTCATGATATCCAACAACTGTGCCAAGTATGGTTGAAATCGGTCCATAACCGGATATAGCTGTCATATAAACAGATCTGGGGATTTGACTTCTTGAGCTTCTAGAGGGCGCAATTCCTATCCGATTTGGCTGAAATTTTGCATGACGTATTTTATTTTTACTTTCAACAACTGTGTCAAATAAGGTTCAAATCGGTTCATAACCTGATATAGCTGCCATATAAACCGATCTGGGATCTTGACTTCTTGACCCCTAGAGGTCGCAATTATTATCCGATATGCCTGAAATTTTGTACGACGGATCCTCTCATGACCATCAACAAACGTATTTATTATGTTCTAAATCGGTCTATAGCCCGATACAGATCCCATATAAATCGTTCTCTCTATTTTACTTCGTGAGCCCCAATGGGCGCAATTCTTATACGAATTGGCTGAAATTTTACACAGGTCTCCAACATATAATTTAATTGTGGTCCGAACTGGATCATATCTTGATATCGTTTTAATAGCAGAGCAACTCTTTTCTTATATTCTTTTTAGCCTAAGAAGAGATGCCGGGAAAAGAACTGGACAAATGCGATCCATGGTGGAGGGTATATAAGATTCGGCCCGGCCGAACTTAGCACGCTTTTACTTGTTTGTATTAGGTTCTTTGTTTATCCTAGTTTTTCTAATATTGACAGAGGCGGTGATTGTCTCGTCGTCAGCCCCCTGTTCATTGGGCGGTATCGAGTCACCTGCCAATGCACGGCCTGAAGTCTAAATATGATAATTTCCCTCCCTCTCCTCACTCTTCGACCGAACCTTGGTTTTGCTTGCCCAAGAAACATGCGTTCCGTGGCAAATTTACTGTCCCGTCCCTTGATGAAGATCGTCGCCTGAGCTGGGGGATGTCAATCATTTTCAACTAGTAGAGCTTTGCGCCCTCCCAGGGAGCGTGGATACCTCTGACGAGCTGTTTGACGGTATCAAAAAATTCGGCCGACGAAAAGGGCAGCGTAAAGATGTCCCCTCTATGCTCGTAGCCCATAATTTGAATTGGTGGACCCTCTACAGAGTTCCACACATGTTCGAAAATCGGATCGTTAACCAGATCCTCCACTTGGGACCGATAATCTGGTGGAATCCTACCGGATGCACAGCCGATATTAATGACTGCAAAAGTCAGCTCATCTCTGTTGTACTTCCTTGCCACTTCGACTCCTTACCATTCCCAGAGACCATCTTCCCCTTCCGTGTTGGCTTTGACATCCTTTTGGAAGTCACATTACTCCATGAAGACTCAGGGGCCGTGCGCTTCCTTCGTTCCTGTTCCGGCTTTGTCTACCTCCGCTGGACACTGTCTGGAGTCTCCATTGCGGGATTACTGCCTTAGTTTTCGCAGAGTACTTGAAAGCGGGGAATTCTTTTTCTTCTTTAGCATTTTAGCAGTGTTATGCTCTCCGGGAGATCTGATTTTTTTCCAGCTTCCGTAAAAGTGCCTGGAATGTCAGTTCTATCCCTGACATTCCAGGCACGTCACTTCTAGAGCCACTGCAAGCGCATTTACTGACCTATCTTGAAAAACTTTGTACAACGCTTTTCTCGTCAACTACCACAATATTTGAGAAGTTTGTTCGAAATCGGTTCAGATTTATATATAGCTCCCATATATATTTTTGTCCGATTTTGAGAAATATTGCAATAAATTGCTCATTTGTTAACCGATTTTCTCGAAATTTGACAGGAGGGATTTTCTTATGATTCTCAACATTACTGGTGAATTGGTTCAGATTAAGATAAAACTGTAGCATATGCACATCGCCCGATTTTCACTCCAAGAGCAACTGCAAGCGCATTTATTAACCAATCTTGCCAAAATTTTGTTAAACGCTCTCCTTGACGACTACCACAGTATCTGCTCTAAATCGGTTCAGATTTAGATATAGCTCCCATATATATGTTCGTCAGATTTTGGGTAATTTGCAATAAAGTTATCATTTGTCAACCGTGGTTATTGCAGTTTGAACATACTTGCTCGAAATTTGATACGGATTGTTTAATAAACCATCTGAAAACATCCGCTGAGGACCATCAAAATTGTTTCAGAATTGGATATAGCTCCCACATTGTACTTATAGGGTAGGTATTATGTAGGTAGGTATTATGCAGTCGGCACCGCCCGACTTTTGCCCTTCCTTACTGGTTTTTATATATCTTTAAAATCTTTTCGTGATTTTTCGAACATCTTTGAGCTCTAGATCATATTGAATGCGTTCTATTCAAAGAATAGCAAAGAAAAGAAATTATAAAGTTGAGCAAGTGTGTGTTGTTATTCAAAACTCTTTAACTGGCTAGTGTATCATGATTTCGGTTACGCCATATGACTTCATCAACACTTTTGTCCAATTAATGATTAAGGTGCCCTACATACCCAAAGACTATTGAGTACGGTGTAGATCACGCTTTTCTTTTGAAACACACTCAATAAGTCTTCAAACTCACCTTAGCGCAGCAAAGAGAAGAAAGCCTCATGATTTCCAAACATCATTTTATAGGCTGAACACTTATCTGTCATATGCCGTTTAAATTATTTAATTATCTTATTTGGTTCAAAAGATGAAATGCAACGAAAAAATCTCAAACCGCGCAACTGTGCGTCAGTTAAACCATTGAGAAAAATATGTGAACTAGTAGTATTCTGTTTATATTGAGGAAAATGGCAAGAAAAAAGTGTTAACGCTTGAAACCACTGTCGGTATAATTTTTTTGTTTTATTGGTTTCAATGGTTTGTTCTTCTTTTTTTATTTTATTAATTTGAAAAAAAATATATATATAAAACCACAAGCGCGGATAAAAAACGTCTTTTGGTATGAAAATAAAAACAAGTAAAAAGGCGTTAAGTTCGGCCGGACCGAACTTTGGATACCCACCACCTCGGGTATATATGTAAACCACCTTTCATCAAAATTCGGTGAAAATTTCATACCTTATACTCATATACCTCATACTGATCTGAACTTACGACACGATGTCGAAAAGCCGAACATAAGTCACTGTGTCAAATTTCAGTGAAATCGGATTATAAATGCGCCTTTTATGGGGCCAAGACTTTAAATCGAGATATCGGTCTACATGGACACTATATATCCAAATCTGGACCGATTTGGGCCAAGTTGCATAAACATGTTGAAAAGCCTAACACAAAGCACTGTCCCAAATTTCGGCGAAATCGGACAATAAATGCCTCTTTTATGGGCCCTAAACCTTAAATCGAGAGATCGGTCTATATGGCAGCTATATGCAAATCTGGACCGATCTGGGCAAAATTGAAGAAGGACGTCGAAAAGCCTAATCAAACTCACTGTGTCAAATTTCAGCGACATCGGACAATAAATGCATCTTTTATCGCCCCAACACCTAACCTAGATATCGGTCTATATGGCAGCTATATCCAAATCTGGACCGATCTGTGCGATATTGCAGAAGTATGTCAAGGGGCTTAACAAAACTCACTGTTCCAAATTTCGGCGACATCAGACAATAAATGAGCCCAAAACCACAAATCAAGAAATCGGTCTATATGGCAGCTATATCTAAATCTGAACCGATCTGGACCAAATTGAAGAAGTATGTCAAAGGGCCTAACACAACTCATTGTCCCAAATTTCAGCAAAATTGGATAATGAATGTGGCTTTTATGGGCCTTACACCATAAATCGGAGGATCGATCTATATGGCAGCTATATCCAAATCTGGACCGATTTGAGCAAAATTAACGAAGGATGTCGATGGGCCTAACACAACTCACTGTCCCGAATTTCATCAAAATCGGATAATAAATGTGGCTTATGTGGGCCTAAGACCCTTAACCGGAGGATCAGTCTATATGGCAGCTATATCCAAATCTGAACCGATCTGGGCCAAATTGACAAAGGATGTCGAAGGGCCTAACACAACTCACTGCCCCAAATTTCAGCGAAATCGGATAATTAATATGGATTTTTATATGGCAGCTATATCCAAATCTGGACCGATCTGGGCCAAATTGACAAAGGATGTCGAAGGGCCTAACACAACTCACTGCCCCAAATTTCAACAAAATCAGATAATAAATGTGGCTTTTATGGGCCTAAGACCCTAAATCGGCGGATCGGTCTATATGGGGGCTATATCAAGATATAGTCCGATATAGCCCATCTTCGAACTTAACATGCTTATGGTCAAAAAAAGAATCTACGCAAAATTTCAGCTCAATATCTCTATTTTTAAAGACTGTAGCGTGATTTCAACAGGCAGAAGGACAGACGGACGGACATGTCTAGATCGTCTTAGATTTTTACGCTGATCAAGAATATATATACTTTATAGGGTCGGAAATGGATATTTCGATGTGTTGCAAACGGAATGACAAAATGAATATACCCCATCCTTCGGTGGTGGGTATAACAACAAGTAAAAGCGTGCTAAGTTCGGCCGGGCCGAATCTTATATACCCTCCACCATGGATCGCATTTGTCGAGTTCTTTTCCCGGTATCTACTCTTAGGCAAAAAAGTTTGTAAGATAAGATTTGCTCTGCCATTAGAGCGATATCAAGATATGGTCCGGTTTGGACCACAATTAAATTATATTTAAGTTGGCGACCTGTGTAAAATGTCAGCCAATTCGAATAAGAATTGAGCCCTTTGGGGGCTCAAGAAGTAAAATAGAGAGATCGATTTATATGGGAGCTGTATCGGGCTATAGACTGATTCAGACCATAATAAACACGTATGTTGATGGTCATGAGAGGATCCGTCGTACAAAATTTCAGGCAAATCGGACCTGTACGACCTGCAAATGTCGCCCCAAACCTCTCTAATGAATGATACTTTTTGTACCCTCCACCATAGGTTGGGAGTATACTAATTTCGTCATTCCCTTTATAACACCTCGAAATATGCGTCCAAGATCCCATAAAGTATATATATCCTTGATCGTCTTGATATTTTACGACGATCTAGCCATGTCCGTCCGCCTTTCGAAAAAACGCTCACTTTTGAAGGAGTAAAGCTAGATGCTTGAAATTTTGCACAAATATTCTTATAAATGTAGGTCAGTTGGGATAGTTAATGGGCCAAATTGGTTCATGTTTTGATATAACTACCATATAAACCGATCTTGGGTCTTGACTTCTTGAGCATACAGAGGGTGCAATTCTTATCCGATTTGGATGAGATTTTGCTAGTGGTGTTTTGGTATCACTTCCAACAACTGCGCTAATGGTTCATAACCTGATATAGCTGCCATATAAACCGATCTTATAACTTGATTTCTTGAGCCACTAAAGGGCGCAATTCTTATCCGATTTGGCTGAAATTTAGCTTGAAGTGCTTTGTTATAATTTCCAATAAATGTGTCAAATATGGTTTAAATCGGTCCATAATCTGATATAGCTGCCATATAAACCGATCTTGAATCTTGACTTCTTGAGCCACTAGAGGGCGCAGTTCTTATTCGATTTGTCTGAAATTTAGCTTGAAGTATTTGGTTATGACTTCCACCTACTGCGATAAATATGGTTCAAATTGGTGCATAAGCTTATATAGCTGCCATATAAACCAATCTAGGATCTTGATTTCTTAAGCATCTAGAGGGCGCAATTTTTATCCCATGTTGCTGAAATTTGGTACCACGGCTTCTCCCATGACCTTCAATATACATGTTCACTCTTAAACGATATATAGCCTGATACAGCTCCCATATAAACTGATCTTCCAATTATTCTTCTTGGGCCCCTACAAGGCCCAATTCTTATCCGAACGGACTGAAATATTACCCAATGACTTCTACTATGGTCTTCAACTTTCAATTCACTTATGGTCCGAATCGGACTGTAACTTAATGTTTGCCTAAAAAGAGCTACAGCGCAAAGAACTCGACAAATGCGATCCATGGTGGAGGGTATATAAAATACGGCCCTGCCGAACTTGGCACGCTCTTAGTTATGGCATTTTCAATCGAACATGTTCATATGTCCATATGTGGTCATTTCGACCAAATAATACGATAAAAATCGCATCCTTGTCATCGCATGAAAAACTTTCAAGCAATGATCTGATTTAGCCATGTCCAAACTGAAACGTTAGTAGACGGGCATAAACAATGAATGACATGTTGAAACTTTTGATGAAAATTCATTTTCCACAGGATACGACGAAGGTTTATCATAACGGAATTTATGGTTAAGGAAGCTTTGAGGAACTTCAAACCATTTAAGTCACCCGGACCTGATGGAATGTATCCGACGTTACTACAAAAGAATTGCGACTATCTGGCGCCTCATCTGGCCACTATTTTAACAGCGACTTTTCATATACTCCGAAAGCCTGGCAGGAGGCAAGGGTGGTATTTATACCCAAGTCCGGCAAGCCAAGATATGCAACACCAAAGGCCTACAGACCAATAAGCCTTACGTCCTTTCTACTCAAAACCTTGGAACATATTATGGAAACCATTATAAAGAGAAGGACAGCGAACTGCTCAAATACAAACAGCATGCCTATATCAAGGGAAGGTCGGTGGAGACCGCCCTGCACGAGGTTGTTCATAAAATAGAAGAATCCTTAGATGCCAAAACGTACACATTGGCGGTATGCAATAACATCGAGGGGGCGTTTAACAATGTGCGGACCGACACATTGATCCAATCCTTAGACCAGTACCGGGTGGAACGGATCCATAGAGACTGGATACACCATATGCTAAAGAACAGGTGGATAAATTGTGGGTCCCATGACACAAATATAAGTGCGAAAGCGACAACCGGTACGACACAGGGATGTATTTTATAGCCTCTCCTATGGGTGACCACCATAAATAACCTATTACGGATGCTGACTGAGGAAGGATTTGAACCCGTCTGCTACGCAGACGATGTTATAATACTTCTAAGGGGTAAGGATACGAACCAGCTATGCAGAAGCGTCGAAAGGGTCTTGCATATGGCATATGACTGGGATAGACCCAGGAGTCTCAGTGTTAGCTCGGAGAAGACAGAAATATGCCTGTTCACGAGGAAGACGATTAGGAATGATCTTGGATAGAAAACTTAGTTGGAAGTGTCACATTCAGGAGCGTACTGAGAAGGCTCACAGATGTTGGACACTATATAGACTGGCAGTAGGCACGAAATGGGGCCTGAATCCGAGGATAGTCTATTGGCTGTACCGAAGCGTGATTAGACCAATACTTAATTACGCCTCAGTTGTTTGGTGGACTACTATGGAGAAAAAGTTCAACATAGGGTTCAGAGGGCCATAGCGGAGTAACTGGCAATGAGAAAGCAGACGATTGGCCAGAAAACTGCCGTCGATAAACGTCGTTAACCCTTTCGGTTGACACAGTCCGATTTAAGGGCGTGGGCGACAAACGCGCATTTAACACTGTGGAACAGCGAAGCTGTCGGTAGGATGGCAAAAATGCTACGGAGTCATCCGGACCGTAAGAGGACGAGTCTATTACTGAAAGGAAGTAAGAAGGATGTTAGTATAATTTTTGGTGTCACAACGGGACAAATAGGACTACGAGCTCACTTATGCAAAATCGGTGCGGCAGGTGATAGCATATGTAAGGAATGTGGGGAAGATGATGAGACTTTGGAGCATTTCCTTTGTCATTGTCCAGCTTTCGCCGCTAGCAGATACCAGCACTTAGGTGTGGCACGATACCAGACATGAACCTATTTAGGGTTGTGGTATGGAAAACAATTAAGGATTTTGTAAGTTGCATGAAATTCCTAACTTCAAATTTTCTATTTTAAGGTTACTTTTTCGTTTCTATAGTGGCATGGGGCAAATAAATATATGCACCCTTTTTATAACCTCCACCATAGGATGGGGGTATACTAACTTCATCATTCTGTTTGTAACACCTCGAAATATGCGTCTGAGACCCCATAAAGTATATATATTCTTAATCGTCATGTCTTTTTAAGTCGATCTAGCCATGTCCGTCCGTCTGTCTGTCGAAAGCACGCTAACTTTCGAAGGAGTTAAGCTAGCCGGTTTAAATTTTGGATAAATACTTTTTATTAGTGTATGTCGGTTGGAATTGTAAATGGGCCAAATAAGTCCATATTTTGATATAGCTGCCATATAAACCGATCTTGGGTGTTGACTTCTTGAGCCTCTAGAGTGCGCAATTCTTACCCGAATGGGAATGAACTTTTGCACGACATATTTTGTTATGATATCCAACAACCGTGTCAAGTATGGTTCAAATCGGTTCATAACCTGATATAGCCGCCATATAAACCGATCTTTGGTCTTGACTTCTTGAGCCTCTAGAGTGCACAATTCTTATCCGATTGGAATTAAATTTTGCACGTAGTATTTTGTTATGATATCGAACAACTGTGCCAAGTAAACCTTTCATATATACAGATTTGGCGACTTTACTTCTTGAGCCTCTAAAGGCGCAATTCCTATCCGATTTAGCTGAAATTTTGCATGGCGTATTTTATTCTTACTTTCAAAAACTGTGTCAAATAAGGTTCAAATCGGTTCATAACCTGATATAGCTTCCATATGAACCGATCTGGGATCTTGACTTATTTAGCCTCTAGAGGTCGCAATTATTATCCGATTTGCCTGAAATTTTGTACGATAGATTCTCTCATGACTATCAGCATACATGTTTATTATGGTCTGAATCGGTCTATAGCCCGATACAGATCCCATATAAATCGATCTCTCTATTTTACTTCTTGAGCCCCCAAAGGGCGCAATTCTTATTCGAATTGGGTAACATTTTACACAGTTCTCCAACATATAATTTAATTGTGGTCCAAACCGGACCATATCTTGATATCACTCTAATAGCAGAGCAAATCTTTTCTTATTTCCTTTTTTGCCTAAGGAGAGATGCCGGGAAAAGAACTCGACAAATGCGATCCATGGTGGAGGGTATATAAGATTCGGCCCGGCCGAACTTAGCACGCTTATACATGTTTATATATATCTCGTACAGCTTAGAGGTGGGTTAAAAACTGTATTTTGCATCCATAAACCTAGCGAGGCAAGGCAAAGAATACTTTGGAATATTCACATAAGGTTGGCCAAAACTGTTTAGCATTACAATCAATTGAAATGTGAATATGTTCAATGCCTAGCATTTAGCATTGGAAATCAAACGCTCTAAAGGCACCCCTTCGGGTTTTCCAAATCTTATTTAAGACATATGAAACTATAAACATAAATTATTCCAAGTACGGGTGTATAGTTGTAGTCGCCATTCTTGTTTTACTTCTTGTTATTGTTGTTATTATTGTTATCATCACTGACTCCGCTGGTGTCCGTGCTCTTGTTCTTGTTAAAAGAGAAACACAACAACAACGGTCTTAAATGGAAATACTTGGGGTGCCCTTCTTGCATATATCACACTAAAATACCACAACCAACAACCTATTTGACAAAGAAGTTTCGTTGCTCTTGTTAGGAGCATTGGAAACAGTGCTGCAACCAAGACCTCTTAAAATGGGGGACGAAAGGAGAGGCGACCAGTAGCAGTGAGTGAAATTTTGTTAGTATTCTTCACCAACATTTTGCCTTCATTTACGCTCTAAGCGTTGACATGAGAAACACAAACATTATCATTAACAGTGTCACATGTGACATAATGGGACACATTGTGTCTTCTGCCCTTCATTCTCCCCTTGAGAACGCTGTAGTGTGAGTGCATTTGATGAGGAGGACAACAATGGTACTCTTCATTGTACTCATATTTATGCTGTGAAGTTGGTTAATTTTACTACAGTATTTAGGTTCCACTTATGTTATGTGACTGAATGTTCTCGCCGAGTGACTGACTGTCTTGTAATGTTGCCACCGTGTAGGGGACAACAAAAATAACAATTCTAGCAATGAGTTTTCGAGTGTTGTATTGTTTGTTGCAGAGTTGGCTGACGAGAGAGTTATGCATACGATTGTACATCTCTTAATCACACATAGTGTTTTTTAAACCTATTGCGAAATCTGTGAATACATTTAGAAGCGGAGCTGTGAATCGTGAATAAATGAATAATTGGAATTTATGACAACACCAGCTGACCCGGGCCCGCTCCGCTGCGCCTTCTTTTACTTTATATGGAACAAAAGTTTCCTTGGAATATTTATTTTCGATAATTAAAGATCTTTTAGTGAAATACCATGCTACGAAAATAGTATATCGCTTGACTAATAGTTTAACAATATAAGTGCCTTTATCTCAATCCCATATGATCTTCATTGAACTACGAATTTAAGTTTGGATGTAAGGTGTACTCCATTCTTAAAATACTTCATGTCAACCCGATATTCTCATGATGTCTGATTTAGTGGTGTTTTCGGGGGAGCGGTGGTCCCCCAGATACATGGCCCTGGAAAAATATTTAGCATCGTGCTCTTCTCTCAAAACCATTTATTTAAACCCCATATTGCCATTGGCTTAAGAGGAGTTTACAGGATGAGGCGTCTCCTAAATACATGGCCCCAAAATAGGTTATCAAATTCGTTTTCTAATCTAAAAAACCTTTAATTTGAGCCACATAAAGGCATGGTCGACAAATTTTTTCACTTTGGGGGGTGTTTTGGGAAAGGGTAGATGTCCTAAATACATGGTCCTACATTTAGATATCAAATTCGTATTCCACAGAAAATTCGTAGACAGAAAATTGGTCCCGAAAGTGGGTATCAATTTTTTTTCTACCCCCCAATACCTTTCATTTAATACCTCCACATTGACATGGTCGGTAAATATGCCTGAATTATGGGTGTTTTGGGGAGTGGCGTGATCCCCCAAATTCTTAGCCCTGAAAATATATCAGCATCGTGCTCTACTCTCATATATCTATATATCTTTTATTTGAACCCCATATTGCCATTGCCCTCAAAATTGGATATCAAATTCGTTTTCTAATCTCATTTGAACTCCTTATTGCAAAAGTCAGCAAATATGTCCGGCCCTAAAAACTATAAATATTTAGTTCCCCTCTCTTTAAAACACAAATTGTCTTGGTTAGCAAATACGCCCTATTTGGGGGTTGTTATGGTGGTGGGACGTCCGCTAGACAGTTGGCTCCTAATTTTGATATCAGATACGTGGTCTACTCCCACATACCTTTAATTTGAGCCCCATATTTCCATAGTCGGCAAACATGACCGGCTTGGGGTGTGTTTTGGCGGATGGGCGGCCACTCAGTGAGTTGGCCTTGAAAATATATATCGCATTCCGAAGCCAATTAAAAACCCCCTTATTTGAGCCTCGTATTGCAATAGTCAGAAAATACCGACTATTTGGGTGGTGTTGTGGGGGTGGGGTGGCCCCATATACACTTTTCCCGAATATTGATATCAAATTCGTGCTTTACTCCCAAAGACCTTTCATTTGAGCCCCATTTTGCTATGGTCGTAAATTTGTCACCTTTGGGGGATGTTTTTGGTGAGAGGCGGCCCCCAAACACTTGGTCCCATATTTGGATATCAGATTCGTATTCTACATTCAAATAACTTTTATTTAAGCCCCATATTCCCATGGTCAGTAAATATGTCCTGTTTGGGGGGTGTTTTGGGGAAGGGGTGGAACCCCAGAAACGTGGTCCCACATTTGGAATCAGATTCGTATTCTACTCGCAAATGCCCATATTGCCATGGTCGGTAGGGTGGTCCCGACCATGGCAATATGGCATGGTTGGGGCTTAGGGTGGTCCCGCTAGCACTTGGTCCGACAATTGGATATCAGACACGTTTTCTTATCCTATATACCTTTCATTTGAGTTCCATATTCTCGTGATTGGTGTAAATATATGTTTGGTAGGTTAAAGGGTGGGGCAGCCCCCCTAGGAACCCCATCCAACATTTGGATATTAAATTTTTATTGTTAGGGTACTGTATGACACAAAATTTTGCTTAAATCGCACCACACATCTCCGATATCTGGCGTTTCTGAAAATTAGGGTAAAGGGGAGGGTCCGCCATCCCTTCAGATATTAAAAAATGTAGTACCCTATTTTTACCATGGGGTCAATATGTACCATCTGTGAAAATTTGAAGAAAATCGGTTCAGCCGTTTCTGAGTCTATAAGGAACACATAAACATACAAACAAACACAAATTGATTTTTATATATAAGATTAATTATTGGTATCACAAAGATATTTCAAATAGTATTTTAGAGTAGTTCTTAATTTTTAAACATCACCACACCATGAAGGTTTACCAATGAATGTACTTATTCTCTAGTATGATATGATATGGATAAACGTATGGTATGGAATATATAATTCCATACCATACGGTATTCTTTTTACAAAAAAGCGGGGTCCGAATGATGGGGTGTATTAATTTTATCATTCCGTTTCTAACACATCGATATGTCCATTTCGGACAGTATCCTGTGTCTACTTTGACATTAAGCGGGGCCTTGACGAAGAAAGTGGCGTCGATCTCATGTCACCACCGACAGATTTCATTATTTCAAATGCCAATACGAGACATATGTTTACTTAACTCGTTATGTCCTGTTATAATTCTGATAACCATACTCTGATGTGCCTTTTCTATTGACAACAGACTATTTGTGTTCGATTTCGAGCGTACATCCCACAGAAGCTTTGTTTGTTCACATCCGGCTGTTGAATATAACGCTCCTTAGTTCCATGGAAAAATTTCGATAGTGGTGGGTATACATTCAATATTGACACTAGAGCAAGGCTAACATCCAATCTCACAAGCATGTCCGCCTTCTCATTACCCATAAAATCCTAATGTCCAGGAACCCAGCATATAGCCAGATTATGATAAATCCGAAGCCAATTTAAAACCTCTCGATAGCAACCCAAAACCTCTCGATAGCGACCCAATATATGCCTCAACCGGTCCCGTTTCCATCTTAGATCCATCTGTAGATATATTATTTTCCGTACACTTAATGCGATCCGTTAGCCATTCCGTCAGAGTCGATATCATAATATATAGTCGGCGATCTATTATTTCTGTTCCTACTTGTAAGTCCGTCTGCAGGTCTTTAATAGTGCTGTCCAGTATACGGGTATGTCTAACGGGAGTTTTCCTAATCAGGTCAAGTTGTAATAGTATAAATAGGGTCCTCACTGCCGTCTCCATTATAAACCAATCGATCGGCTGGATTCCTATCATAACATCTACGGACCTTGCCGCAGTAGTGCCCGTAGTCCCAGTCATGAGTCTCAAGGCAATCTTATTAACCATGTCTATATGGCGCATATATGTCCCTTTATCCGTCACCGGACACCAAACATGACCACCATACGTCAGAACTGGCCTCACCACCGCCGAGTATAGCCAGTGCATCAACCTAAGCCGTAGATCCCGATTACTTCTTATAAGCTTCTGACAAAAGTAAAGAGACACAAATGCCTTTATTCCCGGGAGGCTCTAATCAAATTCCATTCCAATATACTATCAAGAATGAGGCCAAGAAATATAGCCAACTCCAAAGTTACCCCCTGCATCGTGGGTATATCAAACTCCGGAAACTTTCTCTTCCTTGTGAACAAAACCAATTCTGTCTTTCTTGGATTCACCCTAAGCCCGCAATCTGCGGCACAAAACGCCGTGTATCCAAGAGACCACTAAGAATGTCCGATTAAGTGTTCAGAAATTTACTCGTAGAATGATAAGGTCGTCTGCATAAGCTCACACCATCACCCCTTTCGTATAGAATCTGAACAGGATCACATCAACAACAATAATGTACCCCTAATGGCGTCAACCCTTAGCGTCGTTTGACCAATACTGTCAATGATATCTTTATGCGAAAGCATTCTCATTATCCAAATTATCACGCTTTCATCCACAACTGCATCCCGTAACGCCCTCTAAATAGCAGACACATGCCCATTGCTAAAGGCTCCTGCAATATCCAAATATCCAGTATCCTATGAAGGCGATCCACGACACTATCCAGAGCAGAGTCCACTTATCTGCCCTTAATATCCGCGTGCCCAAGTTTTCTTGTAATGTGGAAATCGAAAATTCTGTCTAATATCTTAATAAAGAGAAGGAGAGACTTATCGGTCTTAAATCCTTGACTGCACTATATTGCACCTTCCCTTCCTTCGGTAGAAACATCACCAAACCTTCTTCAACATTGAGGTACATAGGCAAATTCTATAAAAGCCCTTAACAGCACAAAAAATTTTCCCGAAAGACACTCGTATACCTCCTGTAGCACTTTCGGGTAAATGCGGTCCGACTTATAAGGCCCTAAAAAGTGTAAAGCCCAAGGAGCGCTTTCATAAGCAACAAGTCTCCACGCTATATCGGCATCACCGTTCCCTGCGATTATTAAATCGATTCCCGCCTTTTCTCTAAACTCACTGCCCGAAAAATACGTCCCAAGCAAATGCAATAGAATCTCGCGAGGGGATTCGGTCCATTCCCCATCCGGCTTCTGTAGATTTCTTTGGCCATAAGATTCCTTAATCTTGAAGTATCCCTTATATTTGAGAGTTTCTCGATTAACCTGTCAAAGTCCTTCGTTTTGACATTTCTCCGTGCCTTCCTATAAATTCTAAACTTATTCTTATAAACTTCTCAAAAATGCCTATCACCACTGCTACTTGCCGCATTGAATGCCCATCCCACATCCTTCCCGAGTTCTCTTAGGCCCCGGTTCCACCATCTCTAATACTTCCTCTTCTTTGACCTACTGACAGGATAAGCCGATTTAAAAGCGGATTCATGTCATCTACGAAACGAATTCCAATTGGAATATCCTTAACCTTTTACTAACTGACGATCTGTACCTCTTTCATCGAGTCATCCTAGGGTTCCTGAATGATAACTAGTCTGATTGCTCACCTTCACCAATCCTAAACAATATATACTTATGGTTCGAAAAACTAGCCTCCTGCGATTCGACACCAAATTAACCTCATAATCCCATAATGTAACCCAATGTCAGATCAAAAATCACCATTTTAGTAGATATCTCAAAAGCGGCGTCCTTTCCCCTATTATAGAGGCTTAAACCAATCGCCAAAATAAATTCGAGAACGCTTTATCCTCTAATTTTGGTATCTGAACTGCCATAAACAATGTGGTGAGTATTCGCGTCACAGCTCATTATTAAATTAATATTCCTCGTCTTACAGTATTGAAAGAGTTTTCTTCAAGCATGGAAACCACGGTCAGATCTCCTGTACAGAACTGACAAATTCCTCCTCGCCAAAATACAAGTTCTACACTTGACGAAAATTAAGTCTTAATCGTTGTCCTCAAGCTCAATTCTTTCTTATTTACAACAAGTAAAAGCGTGGTAAATTCGGACGGGCCGAATCTTATATACCCTCCACCATGGATAGTATTTGTCGAGTTCTTTTCCCGGCATCTCTTCTTAGGCAAAAAAGGATATAAGAAAAGATTTGCTCTGCTATTAGAGCGATACCAAGATATGGTCCGGTTCGAACCACAATTAAATTATATGTTGGAGACCTGTGTAAAATGTCAGCCAATTCGAATTAGAATTACGCCCTTTGGTGGCTCAAGAAGTAAAATAGAGAGACCGATTTATATGGGAGCTGCATCAGACTATAGACCGATTCAGAGCATAATAAACACATATTTTGATGGTCATGAGGATCCGTCGTACAAAATTTCAGGCAAATCGGATAACAATTGCGACCTCTAAAGGTTTAAGAAGTCAAGATCCCAGATCGGTTTATATGGCAGCTATATCAGGTTATGAACCGATTTGACATAGTTGTTGAAAGTAAAAATAAAATACGTCTTGCGAAATTTCAGCCAAATCGGATAGAAATTGCGCCCTCAAGATGCTCAAGAAGTCAAATCCCCAGATCTGTTTATATGACAGCTATATCAGGTTATGAACCGATTTGAACCATATTTGGCACAGTTGTTGGATATCACAACAAAACACGTCGTGCAAAATTTCATTCCAATCGGATAAGAATTGCGCACTCTAGAAGCTCAAGAAGTCAAGACTCCAGATCGGTTTATATGGCAGCTATATCAGGTTATGAACCGATTTGAACCATACGTGGCACAGTTGTTGGATATCACAACAAAACACGTCGTGCGAAATTTCATTCCGATCGGATAAGAATTGCGCACTCTACAGGCTCAAGAATTCAAGACCCAAGATCGGTTTATATGGCAGCTATATCAGGTTATAGACCGATTTGAACCATACGCGGCACAGTTATTGGGTATCATAACAAAACACGTCGTGCAAAATTCCATTCCAATCGGATAAGAATTGCGCACTGTAGAGGCTCAAGAAGTCAAGACCCAAGATCGGTTTATATGACAGCTATATCAAAACATGGACCGATATGGCCCATTTACAATACAGACCGACCTACACTAATAAGAAGTATTTGTGCAAAATTTCAAGCGGATAGCTTTACTTCTTCGGAAGTTAGCGTGCTTTCGACAGACAGACGGACGGACAAGACAGACGGACGGATATGGCTTGATCGACATAAAATTTCACCACGATCAAGAATATATATACTTTATGGGTTCTCACACGAATATTTCGAGTAGTTACAATCAGAATGACGAAATTAGTATACCTCCCATCTTATGGTGGAGGGTATAAAAACGTCATGCAAAATTTCAGCCAAATCGGAGAGGAATTGCGCCCGCTAGAAGCTCAAGAAGTCAAGTCCCCACATCGGTTTATATGACAACCATATCGGGTTATAGACCGATTTGAACCATACTTGGCACTGTGCAAAATTTCAGCTCAATATCTCTATTTTAAAGACTGTAGCGTGTTTTCAACAGACAGACAGACGGGTATGGCTACATCGTCTTAGATTTTTACGCTGATCAAGAACATATATACTTTATAGGGTCGAAAATGGATATTTCGATATGTTGCAAACGGAATGACAAAATGAATATACCCCCATCCTTAGCTGGTGGGTATTAAAAATTGTATTTGAGAGAAGAGCACGATGCTGATTTTTTTTCAGGGCCAAGTGTCTGGGGGACAACCTCACCCCCGAAAACACCCCTAAATCAGACATCATGAGAATATCGGGCTGAAATAAATTCGTAGGCCAATATAGATTGAATTTAGGTAAAGGCACTTACATTGTTAAACTGTTTATCATGCGATATACTATTTTCGTAGCATGGTATTTCACTAAAAGTTCTTTGATTTGCGAAAATAAATATTCCATGGAAAATTTTGTTCCATATAAAGTGAAAGTAGGCGCACCGGAGCGGCCCCGGTCCAGCTAATAACCTGTAAAAACTAATCATCATAAACATTCAGTGGCCCTGCCTTCATTTTCGATAATCAACAAGTAAGGTTAGCAAATGACCCCATTTTTGCAATATTACTCGAAATTGGAAGAATATATATACTACATCTATTTATATAAAAATGAATTTGTATTTGTTTGTTTGTATGATTTTTTGATTGTTTGTGGGTTTGTAAATTTGTTTTTTCCGTATAGACTCAAAAACGTCTAAACCGATTTCTTTCAAATTTTCACAGATTGTGGGGAATGATCTGGAAGGAGCAATGGGCTATATAATTTATTGATATCGGTATGGGGCAGACCCTCCCCATTACCCTAAAAGTACGAACCCAAAATATAAGTGAACCGATCGGAACATTATGAAAGGTATTCAGGAGTAGACAACGAATTTCATATTAATAATTGGATCCAAGTAACTGGGGAGCCGCCACGACCCCAAAAACCCCTAAAATATGGTTATTAGACGATAATGACAATATGGGACTCGAAAGAAAGGTATTCGGGAGTAGATTACGAAAATGGTCAGGTAGGAAGAAAAAACTTTTTAGTTTGTGGATATTGGAAGGGGACGGACCCTCCCCCGTTATCCCAAAAACACCACTTAAAATCAAAAGTGGACCGATAGGGACAATATGGGTATCAAATGAAATGTATTGGGGAGTACAATACGAATATGGTATTAAAAATTGGGATCAAGTATGCAAGGAGTCGTCCATCCCCAAAAACTACCCCAAACCAACATATTTGACGTAAATATCAATATGGGACTCAAATGAAATGTATTCGGGACTAGACTACGAATATAACAATAACAAGTAAAAGCGTGCTAAGTTCGGCCGGGCCGAATCTAATATACCCTCCACCATGGATCGCATTTGTCGAGTTCTTTTCCCGGCATCTCTTCTTAGGCAAAACAGGATATAAGAAAGAGTTGCTCTGCTATTAAAACGATATCAAGATATTGTCCGGTTCGGACCACAATTAAATTATATGTTGTAGACCTGTGTAAAATTTCAGCCAATTCGTATAAGAATTGCGCCCATTGGGGGCTCACGAAGTAAAATAGAGAGAACGATTTATGTGGGATCTGTATCGGGCTATAGACCGATTCAGACCATAATAAACACGTTTGTTGATGGTCATGAGAGGATCCGTCGTAAAAAATTTCAGGCATATCGGATAATAAGTGCGACCTCTAGGGGTCAAGAAGTCAAGATCCCAGATCGGTTTATATGGCAGCTATTTCAGGTTATGAACCGATTTGAATCTTATTTGACACAGTTGTTGAAAGTAAAAATAAAATATGTCATGCAAAATTTCAGCCAAATCGGATAGGAATTGCTCCCTCTAGAAGCTCAAGAAGTCAAATCCCCAGATATGTTTATATGACAGCTATATCAGGTTATGGACCGATTTCAACCATACATGGCACAGTTGTTGGATATCATAACGAAATACTTCGTGCAAAAATCCATTCAAATCATATAAGAATTGTGCCCTCTAGAGGCTCAAGAAGTTAAGACCCAAGATCGGTTTATATGACAGCTACATCAGGTTATGGACCGATTTGAACCATACATGGCATAGTTGTTGGATATCATAACAAAACACGTCGTGCAAAATTTCATTCTGATCGGATAAGAATTGCGCACGCTAGAGGCTCAAGAAGTCAAGACCCAAGATCGGTTTATATGGCAGCTATATCAAAACATGGACCGATATGGCCCGTTTACAATATCAACCGACCTACACTAATAAGAAGTATTTGTGCAAAATTTCAAGTGGCTAGCTTTACTCCTTCGGAAGTTAGCGTGCTTTCGACAGACAGACGGACAGACGGACGGACAGACGGACGGACGGACATGGCTATATCGACACAAAATGTCGCGACGATCAAGAATATATATACTTTATGGGGTCTCAGACGAATATTTCGAGTAGTTACAAACAGAATGACGAAATTAGTATACCCCCCATCTTATGGTGGCGGGTATAAAAATGAGGTTCATGTTATTGGGGATCGCCCCACCCCCAAATGAGAATATAATTCGATCATAGCTAGATGGGCCTCAAATGAAATGTATTTGATAGCAAATTACGAATATGACATTAAACTTTGTGTATACACCAATTATGACAATATGGGTTTCAATTCAAAGTATAAGTTTGTGGACTGCGAATATGAAATATTTATTCTGATCATATATCTAACGGACCACATCACCCCAAAACAGTTGATCAGTTATAATGACCTAATAGGACACTGCCGCCATACCTCCAAAGTTAGGACGTTCAGTGTGATGGGAGCAGTTGCAAACCTCAACGTCATGGTGGTCGCCATTTTTAGCTCATCGACAAGGAGCCTTCTTTCCCCAGACAAATCCAAACAACGTGCTGCTGGGCGATACTTTCATGATTAAAAGTTTCACACGGTTTAATTACTAAGAACTGTCGCCACCGCACCTAATATAAAGACTGGCAAATTAGTTCTTTACCACTGAGAATCGTTTAATATGGGAATTTGATTTGATTTAAAAAGGCTAAATTATTACTATACAACAGGTAGCCATACAGTCAGTTATAGACAACTACCACATGATAATCAATGTTATAGGAGCTAATCCGCTCCAAGCGAGTAGCAAAAAAGCTCTAACAGATGGGAGAAATGTCAAATTCTCAGTCGTTTATATGTGTTTGCGCAAGGATCCGGGCGATATGGAACGGAGAACTTTTAAGTATTTTTATACCCTCCACCATAAGATGGGGGGTATACTAATTTCGTCATTATGTTTGTAACTACTCGAAATATTCGTCTGAGACCCCATAAAGTATATATTTTTTTGATCGTCGTGACATTTTATGGCGATCTAGCCATGTCCGTCTGTCTGTCCGTCCGTCCGTCTGTCCGTCCTTCCGTCTGTCTGTCGAAAGCACGCTAACTGCCGAAGGAGTAAAGCTAGCCGCTTGAAATTTTGCACAAATACTTCTTATAAGTGTAAGTCGGTTGGTATTGTAAATGGGCTATATCAGTCCAAGTTTTGATATAGCTGCCATATAAACCGATCTTGGGTCTTGAATTCTTGAGCCTCTAAAGAGCGCAATTCTTATCCGATTGGGATGAAATTTTGCATGACGTGTTTTGCTATGATATCCAACAACTGTGCCAAGTATAGTTCAAATCGGTTCATAACCGGATATAGCTGCCATATAAACCGATCTTGGGTCTTGACTTCTTGAGCCTCTAGCGTGCGCAATTCTTATCCGATCAGAATGAAATTTTGGACGACGCGTTTTCTTATAATATCCAACAACTGTGCCGAGTATGGTTCAAATCGGTCCATAACCTGATATAGCTGCCATATAAACCGATCTTGGGTCTTGACTTCTTGAGCCTCTAGAGTGCGCAATTCTTATCCGATTGAAATGAAATTTTGCACGACGTGTTTTGTAACGATATCCAACAACAGTGCCAAGTATTCAAATCGGTTCATAACCTGATATAGCTGCCATATAAACAGATCTGGGGATTTGACTTCTTGACCCCTAGAGGTCGCAATTATTATCCGATATGCCTGAAATTTTGTACGATGGATCCTCTCGTGACCATCAACAAACGTGTTTATTATGGTCTGAATCGGTCAATAGCCCGATACAGATCCCATATAAATCGTTCTCTCTATTTTACTTCGTGAGCCCCAATGGGCGCAATTCTTATACGAATTGGCTGAAATTTTACACAGGTCTCCAACATATAATTTAATTGTGGTCCGAACCGGACCATATCTTGATATTGTTTCAATAGCAGAGCAACTCTTTTCTTATATCCTTTTTTGCCTAAGAAGAGATGCCGGGAAAAGAACTCGACAAATGCGATCCATGGTGGAGGGTATATAAGATTCGGCCCGGCCGAACTTAGCACACTTTTACTTGTTATTTTATAAAAATTTTGAGTATTAAAGTATAAATCTTTCTCGTATAGAAAAGCGTCATCTGTTTGCGAATGGATCAACTGAATGGAGACGCCACCACGAACAGAGAGAGGGCAGAGTGGTAAAAATTGATCATGCAGCATTTATTTTTGGTATGGTAACCTATCGGTCCTTAAAATAAAGAAACATTTTATATGGGAATTTCGTTGCGGTTGATTGCCGTATTATTTTTTAAATTTCCCACATATTTCCCCATAGATAAATACTTATTTAGTAGAGTGCGAATATCCAAATTTGTGTTAAACGGTTAGAGGGGAAGGCTCAACGAACGTACACAGAATCAGAGCTATTGGAGAGTAGGTTATGTTACAGAGGTGAAATTTTTCTACGTCTTGAAGCGAAAGCTCAGTGGAACGGGTTTGATTGAAAATTTAGCTCAAAGATAAGAAGCCTCATTTTTATAGTCGAGCCCAAATAGCGTGCCGATAAGCACACATTTTTGTTCGTTTTGTCATTCGATTCGTTCGCCAAGTCATTGAAAACAGCTGATTTTATAAAGAGAAATTGCTGTTTTCAATGACTTGGCAAACGAATCGAGTGACAACAAGTAAAAGCTTGAAAACTTCGGCCGGGACGAATCTTACATATCCATGGTAGAGGGCATGGATCTCATTTGTCATTTTTTTGCCCGATATTTCCTTATAGGCAAACAAAGGCTAATGGATAAAAATGTCAAGGCTATTGGAGCTATTTCAAGTTATCAACCGATTTGGACCATGCTTGGTTAAGCTGTTGGAGTAAAAGTAATTGTGCAAAACGTCAGCTAAAATTTAATAAGAATTGAGCCCTATGTGGCTCAGTTTAAAATCGGGAGATCGGTTCATCTATCAGGATCTATATCAGGTTAAGGACCCATTCAGACCATATTTGACACGTATGTGGAAGGTCGTAAGAGATGTCGTTAAAATAATGTTTAGCCATATCGCATAAAACTTGCGCCCTCTAGAGGCTCAAAGAGTCAAATTAGGAGATAGGTTTATATGGAAGCTCTATCAAGTTTTAAACCGGTTTGAAACATACTTAGCACAGATGTTGGAAGTCATAACAAAATATCCTATACAACATTTGAGACAAATCGGATGAGAATTGCGGCGTTTAGGGGCTCAAGAGGTCAAGATCGGTTTGTATGGCAGCTATATCAAAACATAGACCAATATGACCCATTTACAATCCCAACTGACCTATACTAATGGAAGAATTTGTGCAAAATTTCATATGCCTAGCTTTATCCCTTCGAAAGTTAGCGTGCTTTTCACATATGGACGGACCGACATAGCAAAATCGACTTAGAATGTCAAGATGATCAAAAATCTTATATATAACAAGTAAAAAGGCGTTAAGTTCGGCCGGGCCGAACTTTGAATACCCACCACCTCTGGTATATATGTAAACCACCTTTCATAAAAATTCGGTGAAAATTTCATACCTTATGTCCCATATCAGTTATATCTAAATATGTTCCGATTTGGACCACATACTAATAAGTACACTAGCTATATCTAAAAATATGAAACACGGATGTCGAAAACCCTAACAGTCACTGTGTCAAATTTCAGTGAAATCGGATTATAAATGCGCCTTTTATGGGCCCAAGACTTTAAAGTGAGATATCGGTCTACATGTCAGCTATATCCAAATCTGGACCGATTTGGGCCAAGTTGCATAAAAATTTCGAAGAGCCTAACACAAAGCACTGTCCCAAATTTCGCCGAAATCAGACAATAAATGCCTCTTTTATGGGCCCAAAACCTTAAATCGAGAGATCGGTCTATATGGCAGCTATATTCAAATCTTGACCGATCTGGGCAAAATTGAAGAAGGACGTCGAAGAGCCTAACCAAACTCACTGTCTCAAATTTCAGCGACATCGGACAATAAATGCGTCTTTTATGGCCCCAAAACCTAAAACCTAGATATCGGTCTATATGGCAGCTATATCCAAATCTAAACCGATCTGTGCGATATTGCAGAAGTATGTCAAGGGGCTTTACTTAACTCACTGTCCCAAATTTCGGCGACATCGGACAATAAATGAGCATTTTATGGGCCTAAAACCATAAATCATGAAATCGGTCTATATGGCAGCTATATCCAAATCTGAACCGATCTGGACCAAATTGCAGAAATATGTCGAAAGGCCTTACACAATTCACTGTCCCAAATTTCAGCAAAATCAGACAATAAATGTGGCTTTTATGGGCTTAAGACCATAAATCGGAGGATCGGTCTATATGGCAACTATATCCAAATCTGGGCCGATCTGAACCAAATTAACGAATGATGTCGAAGGGCCTTACACAATTCACTATGCCGAATTTCATCAAAATCGGATAATAAATGTGGCTTTTGTGGGCCTAAGACCCTAAATCGGAGGATCGGTCTATATGGCAGCTATATCCAAATTTGGACCGATCTGAGCCAAATTGACGGAGGATGTAGAAGGGCTTAGCACAACTCACTTCCCTGAATTTCAGCAAAATCGGATAATAAATGTGGCTTTTATGGGCCTAAGACCCTAAATCGGCGGATCGGTCTATATGGGGGCTATATCAAGATATAGTCCGATATAGCCCATCTTCGAACTTAACCTGCTTATGGACAAAAAAAGACGCTGTGCAAAATTTCAGCTCAATATCTCTATTTTTGAAGACTGTAGCGTGATTTCAACAGACAGACGGACGGACATGTCTAGATCGTCTTAGATTTTTACGCTGATCAAGAATATATATACTTTATAGGGTCGGAAATGGATATTTCGATGTGTTGCAAACGGAATGACAAAATGAATATACCCCCATCCTTCGGTGGTGGGTATAAAAATCAGTTTGTGTTTGTTTATAGCTTTGTTTGCTTGTATGTTTGTGTGTTCCTTACGGCTAAAACGAATTTCTTGAAATTTGCACAGATGGTGCGTAATGATCCCGTGGTGAAAATAGGGTACTACATTTTTTGATATCTTAAGGGGGGCGGACATTACCCCTTACCTAAATTTTCAGAAACGCCAGATCTCGGACATGGGTGGTACGATTTAACCGAAATTGTGTGTGCTCTCATATAGTAACCTAAAAATAAAAATTTGGTATCCAAATTTCGGATTGGGTAACTAGGGGGGGCGCCCCACCCTTAAATCTACCAAACATATATTTAGACCAATCACGACAATGTGGGACTCAAATGCAAGGTATTTACGATAAGAAAACGTTTCTGATATCCAATTGTCGGACAAAGTGCTAGGGAGACCACCCCAACCCCCAAAACACCCCTAAATCGGATATATTTACCGACCATGGCAATATAAGACTCAAATGAAAGGTATTTTGAATGTAGAATATGAATCTGATATCCAAATGTGGAACCACGTTTCTGGGGGTCCACCCCTTCCCCAAAACACCCCCCAAACAGCACTTATTTAATAACCATGGGAATATGGGGCTATTCATCCCCACAACAACTCCCAAATAGTAACTCCCAAATTTGTTGACTATTGCAATATAAGGCTCAAACAAGAGGGTATTTAGAGTGGAACACGAATCCGATACATATTTTCAAGGTCAACTCACTGAGTGGCCGCCCGTCCGCCAAAACACCCCCTAAGCGGGTTATGTTTGCCGACTATGGATATATGGGGCTCACGTTAAAGGTATATGGGAGTAGACCACGTGTCTGATATCAACATTAGGGACCAACTGTCTAGGGACGTCCCACCACCATAATAACCCCCAAATAGGACGTGTTTGCTCACCAAGACAAGAAGAGGTTAGAAAACGAATATATATTTTCCGGGCTTAGTGTTTGGGGGGACCACCCCAATCCATAAAACACCCCTAAATCGGGCATATTTACCGACCATGTCAATATGGAACTTAAACGAAAGGTATTGGGGTGTAGAGCAAGAATTGATACCCACTTTCGGGACCAATTTTCTGGGGGACCTATTTTTTTGTGAACATCGCAATATGGGGCTCAAATAAAGGTAATTGGGAGTAGAATTCGAATTTGATATCCAAATTTAGGACCATGTATTTACCCCTTCCCCAAAACACCCCCCAAAGGTTAAAAATTTTTCGACCATGCCAATATTTGGCTCAAATGAAAGGTATTTGAGATTAGAAAACGAATTCGATAACCTATTTTAGGGCCATGTGTTTGGGGTACGCCTCATCCTGTAAACTCCTCTTAAGCCAATGGCAATATGGGGATTAAATAAATGGTATTTGAGAGAAGAGCACGATGGTGATATTTGTTCAGGGCCAAGTTTCTGGGGGACCACCTCTCCCCCGAAAACACCCCTAAATCAGACATCATGAGAATATCGGGCTGAAATGAAGTATTTCAAGAATTGAGTACACCGCACATTAAAACTTAAATTCGTAGACCAATAAAGATCATATGGGATTCAGATAAAGGCACTAATATTGTTCTGCTCTTTAATTGTCGAAAATAAATATTAAAAGAAACTTTTGTTCCATATAAAGAAAAAGAAGGGCCCGGGTCAGCTAGTATACATACACATAGCCCATAAAGTCTGCGTTCACCTGACAAACGTTTATGATTGGTTAAAGAACACAAAATAAAATTAGAAATCAAATCAACTCTTTTACATATATTTTTTCTTCATATTCCTAATATTAAAAAACAAAAACAAAATTCTAAGTTTGGTTAAGCACTTTCACTCTAAAGCGATTTAAAGATGATAACAATTAAATATAAGCACCACAAAGTCTGCGTTCAGTAATTAAAAATAAACAAAAGAGTTATTTAAACACAAAATAAAAACATATTAACACAATCCTAATATTTGGTAGGATAGCCATGTTGTTTTAAGACTGCACTTAGTCTATTTGGCATAGAGTTTACCAACTTCTCTGTTTCCTCAGATGTTATTTTCGCCCATTCTGCCTGCATGACACTTCGTAACATCTCCTTGCTGGTTATAACGTGCTGACGAATTTTTTTCTCCAATAGATCCTAAAGATGCTCAATGGTTGAGTTGAGATCTGATGATTGGGGTGGTGTTATATAGAAGCCAAAGCCTAACAACCTCCGATGTATGCATTGGATCGTTTTCTTGTTGGAACCAAAATGTCGTTGCTATCCCTAGTTTAGCAGCACTTGGTTTAAAATTTTTTTTTTTTTAAATATTGAGATAACCCCATTTATCCATTTTGCACTCAATAAATTCTAATTGACCCACTCCACTAGCAGCCATGCACCCCCACACCATAACTCCACCACCACCGTTCTTCACCGTTCCATCGAAATTTTGTTTTTCCAGCTCAGTCCCGAACTTGCGACACACTATTTGCCGACCTTTAATGCCTAAAATACAGAATTTGCTCTCGTCGGAGAAAATAATTTGTTTCCAGAATTCAGGAGGCTTATTGATGAAAGTATTAGCGAATGCAATCCGCTTTTGTCTGTTTGTGACTGAAATATTGTATACGGCTTTCTTCGAGCAACTCTTCCATGAAATCCAGCTCAATGTAGTATTTTTTTGGCAGTTTCGGCACAGAGGCTTTTTTTTTAAACATTGTTTTAATATTTTCAACTATTTTGGTTGATGTTATACGAGGGTTGTTGCTTCCCATATTAATCACTTTGCGCTCTTCTCTAACGGATAATTTTTTTGGACGCCCAGGCCGAGGCTTTGAAGTATAATGCCGGTTTCTTTGTAATTATTAATTACGCGCTGGACAGAAGAATACGTTCTTCCAACTGTTTCACCAATATTTCTAAAGCTTTTGTCCTTCTTTCCACAACTTAAAAATTATTTTTCTTTCAGATATGCATATTTCTTTTCCTTTAGTTTCCATGTTTCCAAATTTATTAATTTTTTAAAAAACACGCGTAACTATCACTTGTTATGATAATGAACTGAAACTGATCAAAAATAAGAACAAGCATCATAAAAAGTAACGGTACTTTCGAAGTAAACAAAGTGAACGCAGACTTTTTGGTTGTCATAATTTCTTCTTATGAGACAAAAGTACCGTTAGAACAAAAAAGCAAAAGCAAACTTGTATTTTTGTTTTTTCTTTCTAATTTAAGAAATATAAAGAAGCAACATATACAATAATTTTATTTATTTTTTATGTTGTTTTCTAATCATTAAAAAAGAAATTGCCACATAAACCCAGACTTTATGGACTATGCGTATATATTTTGTTGGGTCTCAGATGAATGTTTCGATGTTTTGCAAACGGAATGACGAAATTAGTTTATGATGGAGGATACAAAGAGAAAAAACTAATTCAGTGGTCTAGGCCGTAAGTGTTTGTACCGACAAAAGTGGAATTGAATTGAATTAAAAAATAGACAAAATGATGGCAATGTGATGGGAATCAAGGAAGCGCAGCGAGGCGTTCGGAAATTCGGCCGGGCCGAATCTTATATACCCTCCACCATGGGTCGCATTTGTAGAGTTCTTTTCCCGACATCTCTTCTTAGGCAAAAAAGGATATAAGAAAATATTTGCTCTGCCATTAGAGCGATATCAAGATAGGGTCCGGTTTGTACCACAAGTAAATTATATGTTGGAGACATGTATAAAATGTCAGCCAATTCGAATAAGAGTTGCGCCCTTTGGGGGCTCAAGAAGTAAAATAGAGAGATCGGTTAATATGGGAGCTGTTTCGGGCTATAGACCGATTTAGATCATAATAAACACGTATGTTGACGGTCAAGAGAGGATCCGTCGTACAAAATTTCAGGCAAATCGGATAATAATTGCGATCTCTGGAGGCTCAAGAAATCAAGAGATATCAGAGAATCAGATATGTTTATATGACAGCTATATCAGGTTATGGACCGATTTCAACCATACATGGCACAGTTGTTGGATATCATAACGAAATACTTCGTGCAAAAATTCATTCAAATCATATTAGAATTGCGCCCTCTAGAGACTCAAGAAGTCAAGACCCAAGATCGGTTTATATGACAGCTATATCAGGTTATGAACCGATTTGAACTTTACTCGGCATACTTGTTGGACATCATAACAAAACACGTCGTGCAAAATTTCATTCCAATCGTCAAGACCCAAGATCGGTTTATATGGCAGCTATATCAGGTTATGAACCGATTTGAACCATACATAGCACAGTTGTTGGATATCATAACAAAACACGTCGTGCAAAATTTCATTCCAATCGGATAAGAATTGCGCACTCTAGAGGCTCAAGAAGTCAAGACCCAAGATCGGTTTATATGGCAGCTATATCAAAACATGAACCGATTTGAACCATACATGGACCGATATGGCCCATTTACAATTCGAACCGACCTACACTAATAAGAAGTATTTGTGCAAAATTTCAAGCGGCTAGCTTTACTCCTTTGGAAGTAAGCGTGCTTTCGACAGACAGACGGACGGACATGGCTAGATCGAAATAAAATGTCGCGACGATCAAGAATATAAAGGTTGATTTTTTTGAGGTTAGGATTTTCATGCATTAGTATTTGACAGATCACGTGGTATTTCAGACATGGTGTCAAAGAGAAAGATGCTCAGTATGCTTTGACATTTCATCATGAATAGACTTACTAACGAGCAACGCTTGCAAATCATTGAATTTTATTACCAAAATCAGTGTTCGGTTCGAAATGTGTTCATTCACCGTAACGTTGCGTCCAACAGCATCTTTGAAAAAATACGGTCCAATGATTCCACCAGCGTACAAACCACACCAAACAGTGCATTTTTCGGGATGCATGGGCAGTTCTTGAACGGCTTCTGGTTGCTCTTCACTCCAAATGCGGCAATTTTGCTTATTTACGTAGCCATTCAACCAGAAATGAGCCTCATCGCTGAACAAAATTTGTCGATTCACTGAAAATGATTTCACTGAAAATGATTCACTGAAAATGATTTGCAAGCGTTGCTCGTTAGTAAGTCTATTCATGATGAAATGTCAAAGCATACTGAGCATCTTTCTCTTTGACACCATGTCTGAAATCCCACGTGATCTGTCAAATACTAATGCATGAAAATCCTAACCTCAAAAAAATCACCCTTTATATACTTTATGGGGTCTCAGACGAATATTTCGAATAGTTACAAACAGAATGACGAAATTAGTATACCCACCATCCTATGGTGGAGGGTATACAAATCAATGTGTGTTTGTTTCTTTGTTTGAATGTTTGTTTGATTGTTTGTTTGTTTGTATATTTGTTTGTTTGTGGGTTTGTAAATTTGTTTGTTCTTTATAGACTCAAAAACGGCTAAACCGATTTCTTTGAAATTTTCACAGATTGTGGGAAGTGGTCCGGAAGGAGCAATATTCTATATAATTGATATTGCAAGGGGAGGGGACCCTCCCCCTTACTCCAAAAGTACCAGCCAAAAATAAAAGTGGACCAAATGGGACAATATGGGACTTAAATGAAAGGTATTCAATAGCAGAGTACAAATCCATATTAAATATTGGGTCCAGCAATTGGGGGCCACCCCGACCCCAAAAACCCCCCAAAATAGGTTTATTGGACAATAATGACAATATGGGAATCGAATGAAAGGTATTCGGGAGTAGATTACGAATATGGTCCGGAAGGAGCAATAGGCTATATAAGTTTTTGATATCGCAAGGCGGTCGGACCCTCCTACTTACCCCAAAAGTACCACCGAAAACTAAAAGTGGACCGATTGGGACAATATGGGACTTAAATGAAAGGTATTCAAGAATAGAGTACGATTTCCATATTAAACATTGAGTCCAAATAATTGGGGGGCCGCCCCGATCCCAAAACCCTCCCAAATTGGTTTATTGGATACTATGGGGCTCGAATGAAAGTTATTCGCGAGTAGATTACGAATATGGTCAGGAATGAGGTATAGGCTATGCCATTTGTTGGAAGGGGGCGAATTACCACAAAAACGCCACCCGAAATCAAAAGTTGACCGATAGGAACAATATGGGTATCAAATGAAAGATATTGGAGAGTAGAAAGCGAATGTGGTATACAAATTTGGGTTCAAGTATCCAATGGGTAGCCCAAGCCCGAAAACTGCTCCAAATAGACGTATGGGACGTATATATCAATATAGGACTTAAATGAACGGCATTTAAGAGCAGATTACGAATATGACATTAAACTTTGTGTCCAAGAACTAAGGTGGTGTTTTACCTCTGAAAATCGCCATAGGTTATTTGACCTATCAAAACAATGGGAAATCTAGTGACAGATTTTTTTGAGTTGAGTGCGTCATTCAAATTTGTACTCAAGTGGCAGTGTGGCGCACAACCCTCATATACACGCTCCCACCAAACGGTTGTAAACACCAATTATGACATTTTGAGGTTTAATTAAAGGTATAAGGTTGTGTACTGCGAATCTGTTATCATTATTCTGCTCATATATCTAGCGGACCACCTCACCCAAATTATAATGACCTAACGGGACACTGTGTGATTGAATTAATGTGTAGGCCGCCATAGCCCCGAAATTATAACAGGAGATGCAAACCTTAACGATAAGGTTGCAACCATTTTTAGCTTACCGATAGACGAGACCAAACGACGTGTTGCTGGGAAACACTTTTTTGTTTTACACTGTAAGAACTATCGCCACCGCACCAATATAGACTGGCAAATTAGTTTTTTACCACAGAAAATCGTTTAAGATGGCAATTTATTATGATTTAAAAACAAGTAAAAAAGCGTTAAGTTCGGCCGAGCCGAACTTTGGATACCCACCACATCGGGTTTATATGTAAAACACCTTTCGTCAAAATCCGGTGAAAAATGCATACCTTATGCCCCATAGCAGCTATATCGAAATATGTTCCGATTTGGACCAAATACTAATAAGTACAATTCAATTGTTCAACTGTGCACAACAAAATAGTGATCTTTTTAGTAGCTATATCTAAAAATAAACCGATCTGAACCATATACGACACGGATGTCGAAAAGCCTAACATAAGTCACTGTGTCAAATTTCTGTGAAATCGGATTATATTTAAATGCGCTTTTTATGGGGTCAAGACTTTAAATTGAGATATCGGTTTACATGGCAGCTATATCCAAATCTGGGCCGATTTGGGCCAAGTTGCAGAAAAATATCGAAAAGCCTAACACAAAGCACTGTCCCAAATTTCGGCGAAATCGGACAATAAATGCGTCGTTTATGGGTCCAAAACCTTAAATCCAGAGATCAATCTAAAGGGTGATTTTTTTGAGGTTAGGATTTTCATGCATTAGTATTTGACAGATCACGTGGGATTTCAGACATGGTGTCAAAGAGAAAGATGCTCAGTATGCTTTGACATTTCATCATGAATAGACTTACTAACGAGCAACGCTTGCAAATCATTTTCAGTGAATGGGCCCTAGAAAAGTTGGCAGAAAATCCGCTTTTTTATCGACAAATTTTGTTCAGCGATGAGGCTCATTTCTGGTTGAATGGCTACGTAAATAAGCAAAATTGCCGCATTTGGAGTGAAGAGCAACCAGAAGCCGTTCAAGAACTGCCCATGCATCCCGAAAAATGCACTGTTTGGTGTGGTTTGTACGCTGGTGGAATCATTGGACCGTATTTTTTCAAAGATGCTGTTGGACGCAACGTTACGGTGAATGAACACATTTCGAACCGAACACTGATTTTGGTAATAAAATTCAATGATTTGCAAGCGTTGCTCGTTAGTAAGTCTATTCATGATGAAATGTCAAAGCATACTGAGCATCTTTCTCTTTGACACCATGTCTGAAATCCCACGTGATCTGTCAAATACTAATGCATGAAAATCCTAACCTCAAAAAAATCACCCTTTATATGGCAGCTATATTCAAATCTGAACCGATCTGGGCCAAATTGAAAAAAGACGTCGAAGAGCCTAACTAAACTCACTGTCTCAAATTTCAGCAACTTCGGACAACAAATGCGCCTTTTATGGACCCAAAACTTAAAACCGAGACACCGGTCTATATGGCAGCTTCCAAATTTGAACCGATCTGTACGATATTGCAGAAGAATGTCAAGGGGCTTAACTTAACTCACTGTCCCAAATTTCGGCGAAATCGGACAATAAATGCGCCTTTTATGGCGCATTTACATAAATGCGCCTTTCGAACTTAACCTGCTTATGGACAAAAAAACATGTGCAAAGTTTCAACTCAATATCTCTATTTTTAAAGATTGTAGCGTGATTTCAACAGACAGACGGACGTACACTTCTAGATCGTCATAGATTTTTACGCTGATCAAGAATATAAATACTTTATAGGTTCGGAAATGGATATTTCGATATTTTGCAAACGGAATGACAAAATGAATATACCCCCGTCCTTCGGTGGTGGGTATAAAAATAGACTAAATGATGACTATTTAATAGGAAGTCATAGTCATTCATAGACAACCACCATACCATATGATCCACTCTAAGCGAGCAGCACTAACATTTAAATTAGCGTCATCTAACAGTCTTCAGCTGAAATTGTTTGATCCAATTGGATTTAGTTGATCCAATTAAAAACATTCCAACATGAACAGAGAGAGGGCGAAGTGGTAAAAATTAATCATCAGAATGTATCTTTGTTATGACAACCTATCGGTCCTTTGAATAAAGAAAAATAAAATATAGGAAGGATCTTAAAGCAAAAATTTGTTATCAAATCCTGGGGTGGGATGCCTATGGGACTAAAATAAAGGTATTTGAGAGTAGAAAACAATTCTGATATCCCACTAAAAAACCCCTCAAATCGGACATATATACCGTCCATGGCAATATGGATCTTAAATTAATGGTCTTTGGGAATAGAGCACGAAATTGACTTTCACTTTTGGGACCAAGTCTCTGGGGGTCCACCACACTCCAAAAGGACTTTCACTGACCATTGCAATGTGGGGTTTAAATAAGAGGTACTTGAGTGTAGAAAAATCCATAGGAAAATTGGAATAAATTTTCAACTACAATTACGCAGAAATGTTTAAATTTAGAATACTTCTCTCCAACATAGGATAATCGAGCGCAGCAGAGCGGGCCGGGCTCAGCTTGTTTATTTATTTGTTTGTCGGTATTTTGTTTGTTCCGTATAGACTCAAAAACGTCTAAACCGATTACTTTGAAATGTTCACAGATTGTGTAGGTTGATCTGGAAGCCGCCCCAGCCCCAAAAACCTCTTAAAATAGGTCTATTGGACGATCATGACAATATGGGACTTAAATGAAAGGTATTCGGGAGTAGATTTCGAATATGGTTTGGAAGTAGGAATTGGCTTTATAATTTATTGATAACGGAAGGGGGCGGACCCTCCACCGTTACCCCAAAAACACCACCCAAAATCAAAAGTGGGCCGGTAAGGACAATCTTGGTATCAAATGAAAATTATGCGGGAGTAGATAACGAATACAACGTTATACTTCGACATAAAAAATCATGTCGAAGTATAGGGGGTCACAACACCAGCACAAAAACGCCCAAAATGGGCACATTAGCCAATCACGGATACATGGGACTCGGTTTGTTTGTTCTGTATAGACTGAAAAACGCCAGAACCGATTTTCTCGAAATTTTCGCATATTGTGTAGGTTGGTCTGTAAGGAAATATAGGCTATATACTTTTTCGGTATCGGAAGGGGGACGGACCCTCCCCCTTATGCCAAAAACACAACCCAAAATCAAAAGTGGACCGATCGGGACAATATAGGTATCAAATGAAAGATATTGGAGAGTTGAATACGAATATTGTGTTAAAAATTGAGTCCATCGAGCCGCCCCAACCCCAAAACTCCTTTAAACAGACATATTGGACGTTCATTTCAATATGGTTTGGGAGTAGATTTCGAATTTGGCATACAAAATCAGATCGAAGTATAAGGGGTCACGCCACCCCTCTAAGACGCCATTACACCCATTATGACTATATGATACTTGGCTCAACCGATTTTTTTTAAGTTTTCGTAGAATGTGTACGTTTGTCTGAAAGGAAACATTGGCAATATAATTTTAGAAATCGGGTAGAGGCGGACCCTCCCCCTTACCCCAAAAACGTCACCCATATCCTAAAGTGATCTGATGGGCACAATAAGGATATCAAATTAAAGGTATTGGAGACCAAACGAATATGGTATTAAAATTTGGGTCCAAGCACCCAGCGGACCCGATATCCGCATTCAGGGCGAAGTGTTCCCATCCTAAAATAATATTAGAGAGTTAAAGAAGGCGCAGCGAAGAAGGCCCGGTTCGGCTATTCTATTATATAAAAATAAAATTGAAGCGCTTTGTTTGTTTATTTGTTTGTTTGTTCTACCCACCACCGAAGGATGAGGGTATATTCATTTTCTCATTCCGTTTGCAACACATCAAAGTATCCATTTTCAGCCCTATAAAGTATATATTGGGTTGCCCAAAAAGTAATTGTCGGTAATATAGTAGTAATATAGTCGGCGTTGACAAATTTTTTTAACGGCTTGTGACTCTGTAATTGCATTCTTTCTTCTGTCAGTTATCATCTGTTACTTTTAGCTTGCTTTAGAAAAAAAGTGCGCGAAATTTTGTTTACATTTGTTTGTTTGGCGTCAATTTTAATATGGGTACCACATGTATTGAAAGAAATTCATTTAACAAACCGAATCAACGCTTGTGATATGCACCTTAAACGCAATGAATTCGATCCGTTTTTAAGACGAATCATAACTGGAGATGAAAAATGGATTGTTTACAACAGCGTTAGTCGAAAACGATCATGGTCCAAGCATGGTGAATCAGCTCAAACCACTTCAAAGGCTGATATCCACCAAAAGAAGGTTATGCTGTCTGTTTGGTGGGATTGGAAGGGTGTGGTATATTTTGAGCTGATTCCAAGGAACCAAACGATTAATTCGGATGTTTTCTGTCAACAATTGGACAAATTGAATACAGCCATCAAGGAGAAGCGAACAAAATTGGTCAATCGTAAAGGTGTCATATTCCACCAGGACAACGCTAGACCGCACACATCTTTGGTCACTCGCCAAAAACTGAGTCAGCTTGGCTGGGAACTTTTGATGCATCCACCATATAGCCCTGACCTTGCACCATCAGACTAACATTAATTTCGATCTTTGCAGAACTCCTTAAATGGTAAAACTTTCGGCAATGATGAGGCTATAAAATCGCACTTGGTTCAGTTTTTTGCAGATAGAGGCCAGAAGTAGGCAACCCAATATATTCATGATCAGCGTAAAAATCTAAGGCGATCAAGCCATGTCCGTCAATCTGTCTGTTGAAATCAGTCTTTAAAAATAGAAATATTGAGCTCAAATTTTGCACAGATCCTTTTTTTTGTCCATAAGCAGGTTATGTTGGAAGATGATATCGGACTATATCTTCATATAGCGCCCATATAGACCGATCTGCCGATATGGGGTCTCAGGCCCATTAAAGCCACATTTATTATCCGATTTTGCTGAAATTTGGGACAGTGAGTTGTGCTAGACCCTTCGACGTCCTTCTTCAATTTGGCTCAGATCGGTCCAGATTTGGATATAGCTGCCATATGGACCGATCTCTCGATTTAAGGTTTTGGGCCCATAAAAGGCGCATATATTATCCGATGTTGCCGAAATTTGGGACAGTGAGTTAGGTTAAGCCCTTCGACATACTTCTGCAATACGACACAGATTGGTCCAGATTTGGATATAGCTGCCATATTGACCGATCTCTTGATTTAAGGTTTTGGACCCATAAAAGGCACATTTTTTATCCGATTTCGAAATTTGTGACAATTCGTTGAGTTAGGCCCTTTGACATTCTTCTTCTATATGGCTCAGATCGGTCCAGATTTGGATATAGCTGCCATATAGACCGAACTCTCGATTTAAGGTTTTGGGCCCATAAAAGGCGCATTTATTGTTCGATTTCGCCGAAATTTGACACAGTGACTTATGTTGCGATTTTCGACATCCGTGTCGTATATGGTTTACATCAGTTTATTTTTAGATATAGCTTCTAAAAAGACCAATATTTTTTTTACACAATTGAACAATGACTTGTACTTATAAGTATTTGGTCCAAATTGGAACATATTTCGATATAGCTACTATGGGGCATAAGGTATGCATTTTTCACCAAATTTTGATGAAAGGTGGTTTACATATATACTCAAGGTTGTGGGTATCCAAAGTTCGGCCCGCCCGAAATTAACTCCTTTTTACTTGTTAGTTTGTTTGTCTATTCCGTATAGACTCAAAAACGGCTGAACCAATTCTTATGAAATGTTCACAGATGGTAGAGATTGAGCCCCGGTGAAAATAGGGTACTACATTTCTTGATATCCGAAGGGGGGCGGACCTTCCCCCATACCCAATTTTCAAAAACGCCAGATTTCGGAGATGCGTGGATCGATTTAAGCGCGATTTTGTATGCTACCAAATATTACCAAAAAACACGAAATTGGTATAACATTTTTGGGTCAACCACTTAATTCCCTTCAATAGGACGAGTGGTTTTAGCGGGATAAAATGTGAATTAAAAGAAAGGTTTATGTCAGTAGAGTCCGAATCCCGCGGATCTTTAAAAATGTTGTAGCTTTGAAATATGATTTTGAATGTTACCAATACAAAATTCTACAAAAATTATTAGTGTGGGTCTGAACGGTCCCCTAGGCCTGAATATCTTGATAGCCACCTTCAAAATGCATGACATTATGGGGATCAAACAAGCACGATGTTGGTATTATTTCAGGGTCCGCCCCCTTAACTACCTTGAATCAGGCCTACTATAGCAATAAATAATAGGTATTTGATAGAAGAAAAATGGATTTGATATCCAATTTTGAGGGGAATTATTTGGTTGTCGTCTCACGCCATAAAGTTCCCTTTTACCAATGACAATTGGGGCTCAAATTAAAGAAATTTGAGAGTAGAGCACGATGCTGATATTTTCATACTCCTCAAAATGGACATATTTTTGGATTATGGCAAAAGGGGCTCAAATATGATATCTGATTTTTGGAAAAGTGTTTCAGGGACGCTTCACCTCATAAACACGCCCTAAACCACACGTATATATATGAATGAAATATGAAGCTCAAATGTGGTTTTTAGGAGTAGAGTATGAATCTGTTATCCACTTTCGGGCATAGGGTTTGGCTACTCCAATTCACCACCAAAGCCAAGAGAATGAAGTAGATCTAACATCCAAATCTCGGAGACGGGTGACGCAATTTACGCGAAATTTTGTTTGTTTATAATAACTCAAAACCAGAAATTTGGTATCCCTTTTTTGAGTGGGATATCCAGGAGAGGGCGCTCCACCTCCAAAGCCCGCCAAATGAAAATATAAACCAATAATGACAATATGGGGTTCAAATAAAAGGTATTTGAGACTAGAGCACGAAACTGATATATGGGGATCCAAATGAAAGGAATACAAATCTAATATCCAAATGTGGGGCCATGTTTTTGGGGATCCACCCCTTCCCCAAAACACCCCCCAACCAGGACTTATTTACTGACCATGGGAATATGGGGCTTAACTAAAAGGTATTTAAGTGTAGAATTCGAATCTGATATCCAAATATGGGACCAAGAGTTTAGGGGGCCGCCCCTCCCCAAAACATCCCCCAAGGGGGACATATTACGACCATAGCCATATGGGGCTCAAATGAAAGGTCTTTGGGATTAAAGCACGAATTTTATAACAATATTTGGGAAACGTGTCTACGGGGCCATGCCACCCCCACAACACCACCCAAATAGTAAGTATTTTCTGACTATTGCAATATGAGGCTCAAATAAGAGAGTTTTCGGTAATATAGTAGTAATATAGTCGGCGTTGACAATTTTTTTCAACGGCTTGTGACTCTGTAATTGCATTCTTTCTTCTGTCAGTTATCAGCTGTCACTTTTAGCTTGCTTTAGAAAAAAGTGCGCGAAATTTTGTTTACATTTGTTTGTTTGGCGTCAATTTTAATATGGGTACCACATGTATTGAAAGAAATTCATTTAACAAACCGAATCAACGCTTGTGATATGCACCTTAAACGCAATGAATTCGATCCGTTTTTAAGACGAATCATAACTGGAGATGAAAAATGGATTGTTTACAACAACGTTAGTCGAAAACGATCATGGTTCAAGCATGGTGAACCAGCTCAAACCACTTCAAAGGCTGATATCCACCAAAAGAAGGTTATGCTGTCTGTTTGGTGGGATTGGAAGGGTGTGGTATATTTTGAGCTGCTTCCAAGGAACCAAACGATTGATTCGGATGTTTACTGTCAACAATTGGACAAATTGAATACAGCCATCAAGGAGAAGCGACCAGAATTGGTCAATCGTAAAGGTGTCATATTCCACCAGGACAACGCTAGACCGTACACATCTTTGGTCACTCGCCAAAAACTGAGTGAGCTTGGCTGAGAACTTTTGATGCATCCACCATATAGCCCTGACCTTGCACCATCAGTCTACCATTTATTTCGATCTTTGCAGAACTCCTTAAATGGTAAAGCTTTCGGCAATGATGAGGCTATAAAATCGCACTTGGTTCAGTTTTTTGCAGATAAAGGCCAGAAGTTCTATGAGCGTGGAATACTAAATTTGCCAGGAAGATGGCAAAAGGTTATCGAACAAAATGGCAATTATATATTTGATTAAAGTTCATTATAAGATTTATTAAAAATTCATTTACTTTCTTTAAAAAAATCCGCAATTACTTTTTAGGCAACCCAATATATGATATCAACATTATTACCATAACAACCCCCCATTGGATGTATTTTCTCTCCAAGACAAGTTGTGTCCGAAAGAGAGTGGAACTAAATATTTATAGTTTTTAAGGCCAATACCCCAAACCGGACATATTTGCTGATTTTTGCAATAAGGAGTTTAAATGAGATTAGAAAACGAATTTGATATCCAATTTTGAGGCCAATTGCAATATGGGGTTCAAATAAATTATATATAGTTATATGAGAATAGAGCACGTTGCTGATATATTTTCCGGGTATAGCGTTTGGAGGACCATCCTAATCCCCAAAACACCCCTAAATCGGGCATATTTACCGACCATGTCAATATGGAGCTTAAATGAAAGGAATTGGGGGTAGAGCAAGAATTGGTACATACTTTCGTAACCAATTTTCTTCGGTTCTACCCTTTTCCCAAATACCCCACAAATAGCAACTTTTCACTGACCATCGCAATATGGGGCTCAAATAAGGTATTTGGGAGTAGAATACGAATTTGATATCCAAATGTAAGACCATGTATTTAGGGCATCACTCCTTCCCCAAAACACCCCCAAAGGTTAAAAATTTTGCGACCATGCCAATATGTTGCTCAAATGAAAGGTACATATATGAGATTAGAAAACGAATTTGATAACCAATCTAGGGGCCATGTGTTTGGGCGACGCCGCATCGTGTGAACTCCCCTAAACCAATGGCAATATGGGGTTTAAATAAATGGTATTTGAAATAAGAGTGCGATGCTGAAACTTTTTTTAGGGCCAAGTATCTGGAGGACCATCTCACCCCCGAAAACACACCTAAATCAGACATCAAGAGAATATCGGGCAGAAATGAAGTATTTTAAGAATGGAGTACACCTTACATCCGAACTTAAATTCGTAGACCAATAAAGATCATATGGGATTCAGATAAAGGCACTAATATTGTTAAACTGTTAGTCAAGCGATATACTATTTCCGTAGCATGGTATTTCACTTAAAGGTCTTTAATTGTTGAAAATAAATATTCCAAGGAAAATTTTGTTCAATATAAAGTGAAAGAAGGCGCAGCTGAGCGGGCCTGGGTCAGCTAGTATTATATTTAAGGGAGCTATATCCAAGTCTGAACCGATTTCGACCAAACTTCCTAGATATTGTGATAGTGTTATACAAAGTTTTGGAAAGATTGGTTAATGAAGGCGCTTGCAGTGGCTCTAGAAGTGAAATTCGGGCAAAATGTATATTTGGGAGCTATATCTAAATCTGAACTGATATCTATGAAATTATACAGTAATCGAGAGTCATAAAAAAGTTGGTCCTGCCAAATTTAGAGTGAATCGGTTGAAAAATTATGATGTAATTGCAATATTAGTTCAAATCCATATATATGGGAGTTATCTCCATATCTAAGCCGATTTTTTTCAATTTCAGTACGCTTTGTCTCTTAGTTAAAAACAATGCCTATGCCAAATTTGAAGATAATCGGATAAAAATTTCGACCGTTACCTTGTACACAAATTAACATTGACAGACAGACAGACAGACGGACATAGCTAAATTGAATCAGAAATTAATTCGAACGGTATACTTAACAATGGTTCTAGTTCTTTTCAGTAATATTCAACTCACGATTTGCAAAGAAAGTACCGAACCGGCTACATCCGGAACAGTTATGCCAAGTGCGAAGTCCGTGCAAAATGGTGTCACCACCATCCAAATCCCCAACCCAACGTATATTCCCACAGAATTTTGGACAGTCTGGCCCGGGTCTCCCTTGAAAATTGTCATTAAGCTGGACTCTTCAGAACCGGGTATATCCATCCCAACTTTGTCTATATCGTACACGAATCCGGCTATGGTTAGATAAGTATGTATACACAGATTCGGGGAACAAATCATTCTTTCATCTGTGACTGTACCGAACCAGCTGTGGCTAGAAAGGTACCGCCAAGTGCCCTAATAAACCCATTTACCTTCTTTCTACAGCTCTTTGGGCAGCCAGTTTCCTAGGATTAAAGGCACAATGGCCTTTCATCTACCGAAACTTCAGACACCATTAAACCCTTCTCAAGATTTCGGGCAGTTTGGCCCGGCTGTCACTTGGAGAGTAAAACTGAGCTGGCTGCTCGCAAGGACAGAGTTAAACCTATTCCCAATCCGCCAACGTAGCATAACCATACGCCTATGGCTTGATAGGTAAAACTACACAGGCGCAGGGAACAACTAACTGATGCATCAAGCTTATTTCTATACACGGGTATTTCAACGCGAAAGAAAACGGCCGCACAATTACTTTGACACCTAAATATATTTGAAAGCTTAATGAAAACGCATCTCACTTGGCAAAAGGGAAAGAGAGAATCTGCTTAAACTTGCATCAGACAGAACTTATTGATATGTAAGAGGTTTGCCCCTGTTTCTTAATGGAATGTTCATGGGCAAATTTACATTTACAGAGACGAAGCCTATTGAAATTGGAAAAAATCCGTTCAGATTTGGATATAGCTCTCACACTCAACCAAATTTGTTATTCAAAACAGCAGAAATATTTGCTAAGACAGCAGTCTCTGTCTGCTAAAAATGGGAAAGCAGACATTAATGCTGTTGTAGCAAACATAGTTATGCTGTATTAGCAAACATTTCTTACTACTATTTCAACTTATAAAATTTGGTGTTTTAAGTAAACAAGTCAGATGAAAAAAATGTCTGCTACTTTTTATGGTTGCCTGTTACTTGTTTTGATTACTTTCGGCATTTTTAGAATTTTTTCTAAATTTAAAGAAACAAGTTAAAGCGTGGTAAGTTCGGCCAGGCAGAATCTTGGGAATCCACCACCATGGATGCTGCTTAAATTTTATACAAAATAAATTTAGTTGAAAGGCATAATTTTATGGTTATTTGAACCGTACTTGGCACAGTTGTAGTCCTAACAGAACGAATGTGCAAAATTTTAACTAAATTGGACGAAAATTGTGGCTTTCAGAGGCAAAAGATGTCAAATCGGGAGATCGGCTAGCAGCTATATCAGATTAGAGACTGATTTGGACCGTACTTAATACAGTTGTTTGAAGTCATAATAGAACACCACACGCAAAATTTCAGCCAAATCGGGCAAAAATTACGGCTTGTAAGTGCTCAAGTAGTTAAATCCGGCGACCGGTTTATATGGCAGCTATATCAGGTTATAGACCGGTCCGGACCGTACTTGGCACAGTTGTTGGAAGTCATAACAGAACACTACTTACAAAATTTCAGCCAAATCGGACAAAAAAAATGCAGTTTCCAAGGGCTCAAGAAGTAAAATCGGGAGATCGGTTTATATTGGAGCTATATCAGATTATATAATACTAAGTATCTGTGCAAAGTTTAAAACGGCTAGCTTTACGCGTTTGACCCCTATTGTGATTTCGACAGACGGACATGGCTAATTCGAATCAGAATGTCGAGACGATCAAGAGTATATATGGGGTCTTAGACGAATATTTCAAGGTGTTACAACCAGAATGACTTGATTAGTATACCCCCATCCTATGGTGGTGGGTATAAAAAGTTTATGAAAAATATACATTCAGTGGTTATTATAAACATCCACTGAAACACATTTACATATATGTGGAACATATATGTTCCATTTAGTATTGATGTAGCTGCCATATGAACCGATCTTGGGTCTTGACTTCTTGAGCCACTAGAGGGCGCAATTCTCATTCGATTTGCATGAAGTGTTTTGTTATGATTTTTAATAACTGTGCTGAGTATGGTTCAAATCGGTCCATGACCTGATGTAGCTGCCATATATACGGTTCTAGGATCGTGACTTCTTGAGCCGGAAGAGGGCGAAATTCTTTTCCGATTTAGCTGCAATTTTTTACAACGGCTTCTCCCAACATACGTGTCCAATATGGTCTTAATCGATCTATAGCCTGATACAGCTCCCATATAAATTGATCTCCCAATTGTGCTTCTTGAGCCCCCACAAGGCGCAATTTTTATCCGAATGGAGTGAAATATTACCCAATGACTTCTACTATGGTCTTCAACATTCAATTCATGTATGGTCCGAATCGGACTATAACTTGATATACCTCCAATAGCATAAATATTCTTACCCATTATTCTTTTATTGCCTAAAAAGAGATACCGCGCAAAGAACTTGACGAATGGAATCCATTGTGGGGGGTATATGAGATTCCTCCCGGCTGAACTAAGCACGCTCTTACTTTTTTCTTCTAACATCCCTTTCATAATTAAGCATCAGTCATTTTTAGCAAATAACAAAATTTTCAGCAGTAAGCCTGCTACTCTGCAATTTCAGTACTAGTGCTGTAATAGCAGAACTACTGCTAGAATAGCAGCAAAATTAACTACTAATGTTCAGCAGACAGTGGTTGCTATTTTTAGCACACTTTTTCTATAAGTGCATATATTGTATATGCTCATCCAATTTGGACTAAAATTGCAATTATATCGTCATTTGTAAACCGATTCTCACGAACTTTTGCACGAGGGACTCTCCTACTCGGCAGTATTGGCATTATTTGGGAATTTCATAGAAATCGGTTCGATTTTCTCAAAACTTGCCACGACACTTACTTCTACGACTTCCAAAAAACGTGGGGATTTTGGCCGAAATCGGTTCAGTTTTGGATATAGCTCCCATATATATGTTTGTTCGATTTGGACCATTATTGAAATAATTCGGTCATTTAATGACCGGTTCACACAAAAATTGGCACAAAGGATTCCCCTGTACTCTCGGTATTTCTGTTAAATTTCATAGAAATCGGTTCAGATTTAAATGAAGCTCCCATAAATAATTATCTTCCGGTTTTCGCTTAGATCCTTTGTCAGCGAATTTCTTACCAGATTTTCCCTATCTTTTGCAGACTGCTTTATTTTATGATATTTACAATGTGTACGTTTTAAAAATCGTTTCAAAGCTCCCATATATATTTTGTCCCGATTTTGACTAATATATAATAATTTAGTAATTTGTTAACCGATCCTCACAAAATTTGGCATGCAGTTCTCTTTTACTCTCACTGATGACAGATGAATTTCATAGAAATCTGATTATTTAGATATAGCTCCCATATATACGAGTCTCCCGATTTTCACTATTAAGGCCTTTACTAACGCATTTATCAATCGATCTTCTCAAAAATTTGCACAAAGATTTTGGTCGAAATTCTACATATCAAATTTAAGCAAATTTTAGTTTCGACGATTTATCCTACATACCGAATGAGGTGTAGAGTATCAAAAGATCGGCTTCGCCCGACTTCAGATCGTACTTATTTGTTATTTATGTTTGTTGACACATGCATCATGGACATATCGTCAGACACTGCATTCAATCAGGTTTGACTGTCTGCGAAATATCCGCTACCATGGAACATGTTTAAGTAGTTTTCATCTACGTATGTTGTATAAAAATGCTCAATTCAGAAAAAAAGAAATCTCTCTTCGGCTCATTAGTGATAAGTGCGACTGTGGCAACATCAGTGAGTAGTGTCTTCTTTTTCCTGACCCGAGGGTCTTTTACAAAAATTATGGCGATGATGCCTTTAATGTAGCTGTAGTTGCCGGTTATGGATTCTTCTTTTGTTGTTCTTGTTGCCGTAGTAATTTCCATGCGCTTCATCGTCTAAAATAATGTGTCAACCTTAGTGTGACATCTGAAAGATGTCATCGCATCACATCATCTGCTACTGTTCCATCTCCTGGTCGAGCTCACATGCTGTTAATGTTTCTGCTTCATTAGATATTGCTATAGGCTACGACAGTGGGAAATTGGCCGGAAACGGGGGGAGCAAACCACTATGGAGTTGGGTGGTGATGGTGAGACGGGGAGGAAAATGTTACACACATTTGTCCCTTAAGGCCATCATCGTTCCTTCTGTGTAAGAGTTCTGGCGAAGATGTTATTATCGTGTAGTGTGGTGCCTAGCAAACAAAACGGGAGTTGTGGTTAAGGGTTCTAAGTGTTTTCAAATGGTTTTGAAATTTGTCACTTTTAACACTCAAACGAACAACAACAGCAGCATCCATCTAAGGCGACCGGGCACACATGACTGCAAAAGCATTTGTGTTTTTCCAAAAGTCTTTGAAATTTGAAGGGCAACAAATCTTTCAAAAAATTTGTGATTAGCTCAGCCGTTTTATAGTTTGTAGATTTTCTTGTATAAATACTTAAAGTATTGTATATTGTGGTTATTAGTTTTTAATGTCTAACGCATGGGTTTACGAATTGATATTTAATAATATCTATTTATTTAGCTCTGGAAAAAATGACTTCTAGAAGATTTGTTGAAGTTGTTCTTCCGCTGCTTTTGTGTTAAATTTAGTTTTCGAATTTAAATTGATTTCTGCCAATATAAATTTCTTTCAAGGTTAATGACTTTTTTATAGGATGCAGCTTGGTAACCGTTGAGTGAACAAAAATCAAGCTTCTTTCTTTACACAATGTTTTAACAAAATTCACAACATTTACCGCTTAACAATTACAAGAAAATACAAACAAATTTTAGGTGTCTAAGTTTTAGCTTATATCGACGCACAGTGGGCCAAATGGCAAAAAAATTGGAAATAAGTCTACAACTTTTTATCTGTTGATTTTAGCCATACAAAATGTTCTAGACATTTGTAGAGGAGGACATAGGCTTTCAGAAAAGTGCTGTTGTTGGTCCATATCTTTAATACAGGGTGAGCTACAGGGTGTCAAAGTTGACCACTTTTGACTTCTCCAAGCTTCTGGGGGCCATAACTTTTGATCTACTCAACCGATTTACATGATTTAGGACTCTAGAGAAAGAGCTTGACAAGATCTAAAAAACTTAGGAGTTATGAATTGTTTAATTTTAAAATATGAAAATTTGGCCTTGGTTTTTTTCAGTGTTTTTTAAATAACTCCGTCAATTTTAAAGCTATAAACTTCATACTTCACACAAATTATGCCAGCATATGTGTGCATAAAATACAAAAGGAATCACGTGAATATCTTTGGCGGTTTAAAAATGGCATCGTTTTCAATATGAAAAATATTTTTTTTGTCAAAAAATTGCAAAATTTTTCAAAAAAGATACTCCCATTTCCTTTAAGTTTTCGCAAACTTTGGCCGTCAAAGCATTATCATTTCTTTCCATTTTCACAAAGTCGAGGTATTAAGAAAAGTTTTAAGTGCTAATTTGGCTAATTTCGATATCAAACAACACCGTTATCTTAAGACCAAAATGGCCAATTTTTTTACTAAACTTCAAAAGTTTCTCACTGGAAAAAAAGTTCCACGGGGATTTTTTCGCTTTTTTTGAACTTAAATGAAAGCTTAAAATGTTCCCAACATTTTAAGGTATGTCTCGCCATATCCTAGCCATAAATGAGATCGTAGCGATCAAAATACTGAAAAAAGTCAATTTTCAAGTAGTGCTATATTCATTGCTAAAAAACAAGTATTACGTCACATTTTATTGCAAAGATGTTAAATAAACTTTTATTTGGTAACACTTCTTCTACAAAACACAAAAAGAATCATGGAAATATCTCTATTCTATTCCATTTTATGGAACCGGCAATAAAAAAGTCAATTTTTCAAAAAAGTCGAATTTCCCAAATTTTGTTTTTGTTGTCCTAATTGCACATGACACACTATAGCCATATTTACGCAACATACCTTATCGTAAAGGAAATTTTCATACCTTTCCAACAATGTATAAAACATTTCTCAACTCGGATTCTATCTACTCTAAAATTCATTTACACTTCATTAAACTCTATATAAAAATGTCTATTTGTGAAATGGAACCTTATATGGGGCCTACACTAAAACATTGATAGATTTGCCCAGGGTTTACAATACAAATGTGTTAGAATAAAAAAAGGTCTCCTGCCAAAGTTTAAAAAAATTGGAATAAAAATATGTGTTTTAGAGCGAAAACACTTCGCATCGGCGTGCGTTTATATGTATATTAGCTACTCCCAAAATAAAAAAGCATTTTAGTTTTGTATTATTTGATTTTATTCTCTACCAAATAATCTAAGGTATCAAAATTTAAAAGCTCTTTAATTTGAATGGCATCGGGATCGTCCTTATCTATATCGTCACATATTTTTGGTAGCCATTTAGTTCTGATGCTGTATAGTACCGGATCAGACGATAACAATAAATATTGAAGTAAATCATAATTTTGGTTAAATTTGGTGCTCTTTCGGGTATTGAAAAGCCGGAACTGTTTAACATCTCTATTACGGGATTCCTGAGCTTCTTCTGTAAGTTCTCCTAACGGAAGTATGTTGTATTCCACAATTTCCTTGCCATGATGTAAGACTTTATGTACTGTCGGTGTTAAAGCTTTCCACGAATATAAATCAGATAAAATGTTTTTTGTGTCATTACTATAAGCTTCAAATTTGGTTGAATTTATCATCTTTTTGCTATTGATTACAGCCAAAATCACTTTGAATCGTCTTAGCAAGTGTTCATCAAGACCGGTTATTTTAGATGTCGATACGGGGTCCTCAAAAAACCGCCTTGCCGAGTTGCCATCATTTGTGCTTCCGTATCCGTAAAGAGGTTTATCTATTATAAGTCCCTTTTGTTTAAACTCCAACTGGATTCGATTCTTCTCTTCCTGCCTCATTTTGTGAAGATCTTGGTTGTTTCTAGCAGAGACATCGCGGTTTCCAGGGCTAGTCCGATATTTAAGGTCATACGATAAATGCAAACAATACTCCATGAATCGAATTCTACAGTGCAGGGGCGAAATACCGAAATTGAGCGCATTTTCGTTTACTAAATTTTCATCAGACTTGTCCTCGAATTGCCCATTCTTCTTGCCACAAATATTGCATCTCCAATTGGACATAACGCCAGTTAATGCGTTTGCCACCTTTCCATCGATCATAGTGAGTTGTAGTTGAAACGAAACTTTTATATTTCTTCCCAATTGGTTTATAACAATCATGGGTAATGCAGCAATTTCTTCCTTTATTTCGTTCACCAAAGATCGTGTTGTGTTCCGGTCTTCCTTTGTATACTCAAACCGAATTGGGCGACATAAATATTTTGACCCAGGTGTTCTATTTATCCATATATCTTGAAATGCATTTTCTTTCGATGATGAAGATTGGTCCTTGTACAATCTCATTCTCAATGGTACTAATGATGCCATGAAAATTGATGCGAAGTTGGTATCTATTTCTGTTTGTTGCTTATATTCGGAAAATCCAGATGATCCATCACAACCCCATTTGCTGATCAAAACCACTTCGGAATTATTACATGTGTTCAACTGTTCTTCAGTAAAATTAGAAATAATTCTAACAGCTGTATTTTCAACAAGATCAGCAAGTTTCACTCTTGCTTTTAATTCGTCCACGTATATATTTGATGGCACCATTTTCGTCCTGGTGTTGTACAATTTATGTTTTGAGGGTAAACAACCCCATCCTTTTTCACGAAGAGCCTTCCTCATTGTTGAGTATTTGTTTCTTGAGAGGCCTAGGTTCAAAATCAGGGCCAGTGCATCTTCCTCCGTGAATTCTGTAGTCGATTTTGGAGTTGGAATACTTTCTACCATTCTCTTTACCCTTTTCGGAGATGCTAATGGTAAAACATCGACAATTCGTCCAGATATACATACAGATATACATATAAAGATATACATATAAACGCACGCCGATGCGAAGTGTTTTCGCTCTAAAACACATATTTTTATTCCAATTTTTTTAAACTTTGGCAGGAGACCTTTTTTTATTCTAACACATTTTTATTGTAAACCCTGGGCAAATCTATCAATGTTTTAGTGTAGGCCCCATATAAGGTTCCATTTCACAAATAGACATTTTTATATAGAGTTTAATGAAGTGTAAATGAATTTTAGAGTAGATAGAATCCGAGTTGAGAAATGTTTTATACATTGTTGGAAAGGTATGAAAATTTCCTTTACGATAAGGTATGTTGCGTAAATATGGCTATAGTGTGTCATGTGCAATTAGGACAACAAAAACAAAATTTGGGAAATTCGACTTTTTTGAAAAATTGACTTTTTTATTGCCGGTTCCATAAAATGGAATAGAATAGAGATATTTCCATGATTCTTTTTGTGTTTTGTAGAAGAAGTGTTACCAAATAAAAGTTTATTTAACATCTTTGCAATAAAATGTGACGTAATACTTGTTTTTTAGCAATGAATATAGCACTACTTGAAAATTGACTTTTTTCAGTATTTTGATCGCTACGATCTCATTTATGGCTAGGATATGGCGAGACATACCTTAAAATGTTGGGATCATTTTAAGCTTTCATTTAAGTTCAAAAAAAGCGAAAAAATCCCCGTGGAACTTTTTTTCCAGTGAGAAACTTTTGAAGTTTAGTAAAAAAATTGGCCATTTTGGTCTTAAGATAACGGTGTTGTTTGATATCGAAATTAGCCAAATTAGCACTTAAAACTTTTCTTAATACCTCGACTTTGTGAAAATGGAAAGAAATGATAATGCTTTGACGGCCAAAGTTTGCGAAAACTTAAAGGAAATGGGAGTATCTTTTTTGAAAAATTTTGCAATTTTTTGACAAAAAAAATATTTTTCATATTGGAAACGATGCCATTTTTAAACCGCCAAAGATATTCACGTGATTCCTTTTGTATTTTATGCACACATATGCTGGCATAATTTGTGTGAAGTATGAAGTTTATAGCTTTAAAATTGACGGAGTTATTTAAAAAACACTGAAAAAAACCAAGGCCAAATTTTCATATTTTAAAATTAAACAATTCATAACTCCTTAACAGTACACGATGGCATGGTACTTTATGCATAAGTTTTTTAGATCTTGTCAAGCTCTTTCTCTAGAGTCCTAAATCATGTAAATCGGTTGAGTAGATCAAAAGTTATGGCCCCCAGAAGCTTGGAGAAGTCAAAAGTGGTCAACTTTGACACCCTGTAGCTCACCCTGTATTAAAGATATGGACCAACAACAGCACTTTTCTGAAAGCCTATGTCCTCCTCTACAAATGTCTAGAACATTTTGTATGGCTAAAATCAACAGATAAAAAGTTGTAGACTTATTTCCAATTTTTTTGCCATTTGGCCCACTGTGCGACGTTATTCTTTTATATGTGCAGCATGGTAGTTTTATAGGCGACAATTGCCAAAAACAGACTTATTCCAAGGCTAAGTCATTGTAGTTGCACCTAAATTTTATGGTGATTTCGATTGTGCCAAAAAGTGTAGCATTTTTCGACATGTTGCACTGAAATCAAAATTTTATGTTCGTTTCTCAAAAAATATGTAACCCTACCACTGTGTGCAGTTTTCGTTTGTAATGGTGTTGCTTACAGAGAGGGGAAAAATGTTGCATTTCTTACACCTTGCCAAGTCAACGGTGAAGAATGTCACACTTAAAATCAGCGGCTATAATTCAATCAAATTTTGTTTGAACAGAGGAAGAAGACAAAATTTATTGAATGTTTGGAGAAAAGCGCCAAAATATTTTTAACAAGTAAAAGCGTGCTAAGTTCGGCCGGACCGAATCTAATATACCTTCCACTACGCATCAAATTTGTCGAGTTCTTTTCCCGGTATCTCTGTTGTGCTGTTTCAGGCTTTAGACCGATTCAGACCATATTTGACACATATGTTTAAGGTCATGAGAGAAACCGTCGATAACTATATCAGGTTATTTGACACCTATATCAGGTTATGGACTAAGCTGAACCATACTTTGTACAGTTGTTGGAAGTCATAACAAAATATGTCATGCCAAATTTCAACCAAATCGGATGGGAACTGCGCCATCTAGAGGCTTAAGAAATAAAATAGGGAGATCGGTTAATATGGGAGCTGTATCAGGCTATAGACCGATTCGGACCGCATTTGACACGTACGTTGGAGGTTATGGGGAAGCCGTTATTTAAAATTTTAGCCAAACTGGATAATAATTACGCCTTCTAGAGGCTCAGGAAATCAAGATCCCACATGGGATTATATGACAGCTATATCAGGTTATGAACCGATTTAAACTATTCTTTGCACAGTTGTTGAAAGTCATAACAAAACACGTCACGATACATTTCAGCCAAATCGGATAGTAATTGCGCCCTCTAGAGCATAAAGAAATCCAGGTTATGAACCGATTTCCGCAATACTTAGTAAAGATGATGGAACTTATAGTGAAATATTTCATGCCAAATTTCAGCCAAATCGAATAAGAATTGCGCCCTCTAGAAGCTCAAGAAGTCATGTTCCAAGATCGGTTTATATGGCAGCTATATCAAAATATGGACCGATCTACACTTATAAGAAATATTTGTGCAAAATTTCAAACGGCTAGCTTTATTCCTTCGAAAGTTTGCGTGCTTTCGTCAGACAGACGGACGGACGGACAGACGGTCGGACGGATAGAAGGACATGGCTAAATCGACATAAAATGTGATGTCGATCAAGAATATATATACTTTATGGGGTCTTCGAGGAGTTACAAACAGAATGACGAAACTAGTATAGCCCCATCCTATGGTGGAGGGTATAAAAATTAATATATAACAAGTAAAATCGTGCTCAATTCGGCCGGGCCGAATCTTTTATACCCTCCACCATGGATCGCATTTGTCGAGTTCTTTTCCCGGCATCTCTTCTTAGGCAAAAAAGGATATAAGAAAAGATTTGCTCTGCTATTAGAGCGATATCAGGATATGGTCCGGTTTGGACCACAATTATATTATATGTTGGAGACCTGTGTAAAATGTCAGCCAATTCGAATACGAATTGCGCCCTTTGGAGGCTCAAGAAGTAAAATAGAGAGATCGATTTATATGGGAGCTGTATTGGGCTTTAGACAGATTCAGACCATAATAAACACGTATGTTGATGCTCATGAGAGGATCCGTAGTACAAAATTTCAGACAAATCGGATAATAATTGCGACCTCTAGAGGCTCAAGGAGTCTATATTCCAAATCGGTTTATATGGCAGCTATATCAGGTTATGAACAGATTTGAACCTTATTTAACGCAGTTGTTGAGAATTATAATAAAATACGTCACGCAAAATTTCAGCCAAATCGGATAGGAATTGCTCCCTCTAGAAACTCAAGAAGTCAAGTCCCCAGATCTGTTTATATGACAGCTATATCAGGTTATGAACCGATTTGAACCATACATGGCACAGTTGTTGGATATCATAACCAAATACTCCGTGCAAAAATTCATTCAGATCGGATAAGAATTGCACACTCTAGAGGCTCAAGAAGTCAAGACCCAAGATCGGTTTATATGACAGCTACATCGGGTTATGGACCGATTTGAACCATACTTGTCACAGTTGTTGGATATAATAACGAAACACGTCGAGCAAAATTTCATTTCAATCGGATAAGAATTGCGCACTCTAGAGGCTCAAGAAATCAAGACCCAAGATCGGTTTATATGGCAGCTATATCAGGTTATGGACCGATTTTAACCGTACTTTAAACAGTTGTTGAATATCATAACAAAACACGTCGTGCAAAATATCATTCCAATCGGATAAGAATTGCGTCCTCTAGAGGCTCAAGAAGTCAAGACCCAATATCGGTTTATATGGCAGCTATATCAAAACATGGACCGATATGGCCCATTTACAATACCAACCGACCTACACTAATAAGAAGTATTTGTGCAAAATTTCAAACGGCTAGCTGTACTCCTTCGGAAGTTAGCGTGCTTGCGACATACAGACGGACGGACGGACATGGCTAGATCGACATAAAATGTCGCGACGATCAAGAATATATATACTTTACGGGGTTTTAGACGAAAATTTCGAGTAGTTACAAACAGAATGACGAAATTAGTATACCCCCCATCCTATGGTGGAGGGTATAAAAATGGAAAACGGCATATTATATTTAGTTAACGCTATATTAGATTCATTGCTAGAAATTTCTTCATAGGGAGACGACGATGCGATTTTTACCGAATTATTTGGTCGAAATTACTAAATATGGACATATGAATACATTGTATTGAAAATGCAAAAAGTGTAACTCTATGAGAGGGCTGTGCCGACATTTACTAAATATTGTCCCGTATAAGTGCAAAATTTTTTCCTGAATCGAAATCACCTTTAGAGTTATGCTGCTTCCTGCCTTGTTTTACATAATCGAAATGCTTTACCTAGAACTCTAGCTTAAGGCTCTATTACACGGCATGTAGTCGTCTTATGATATGTCAAATTTAGCACATGTTGAGTTGTACATATCGTGTGATATAAACGAAACTAACATATGAAAATCACTCTTCAAAATAGTACAT